>NC_088926.1:3385000-3505000 GCF_038396675.1 Hydra vulgaris | reverse complement strand
TATTATTATATATATATTATTATATATATTATTATTATATATATATACATTATTATATATATATATATATATATATATATATATATATATATATATATATATATATATATATATAAATATATATATATATACATTATTATATATATATATATATATATATATATATATATATATATATAAAATATATATATATATATATATATATATATATATATATATATATATATATATATATATATATATATATATATATATAGATATATAGATATATAGATATATATATAAATATATATAAATATATATATATAGGCCTTGGCATGAAGCGAGAGCTTTACCTCTCGCTCTTGCCTACACTCCCCTAATAACAGTTTACAGAAGCGATTTAAAGCGCTCGCAAAAGTTTTTTTTTTTCTTTCAAAAGTTTATTATAACTAAAATAAAAAACGCAAAGTCAAAAAAATTTGTTTCATTGGATAATGAACAGGCACGGTTTTTGCAAAGTCAAAAAAATTTCAGGTCTAAAGAATTTTTTCAAGACATAATAAACGACGTTTGTTATGTGTATATTATTGTAATATACAAGCATCCAGTTTATACTTGTTGCAAGCATATGCTAGTAACAAGTATAAAACTAAATTTTGTATTTAGCATTTAATAAGCCATTTTTATATAAATAAACAGATAGCCTGTGCAAAAACCAAAAACTCTGGTAAAAAGCAGTTTATATGCATATATATATATATATATATTATATATATATATATATATATATATATATATATATATATATATATATATATATATATATATATATATATATATATATATATATATATATATATATATATATATATATATATAGATATATATATATATATATATATATATATATATATATATATATATTATATACAGGCCTCTACAGCTTGTGGCCTGGACAACATACCAGACAATATAATCTTGCAGAAGTGTTCTCCGGAACTGTCGTCTATACTTTCGAAACTATTCAACATGTGCTTATCAGAGTCTTGTTTTCCAGCCAGCTGGAAAGAGCCATCGGTTATCCCTATCTTCAAAAATTCTGGAGTGCGATCAGTTCTGTGTAACTACTGTCTCATTAGTCTTTTTCCTATCATAAGCAAGGTTTTTGAATCTTTAATTAACAAACACTTTATCTCTCATCTTGAACCTAATAAATTACTTTCTGATCATCAATATGGATTTCAATCTTTTCGCTCTACAGATGATTTGCTAAAAGTATTAATGGATAGGTTTTATCGTGCATTAGAAAGATGTGGAAAAGTTAAGGCTTTTGCTCTTGACATTTCTAAAGCCTTTGATAAAGTTTGGCATGCTGGTCTTCTCTGTGAGCTTTCTTCTTACGGTGTATCTGGTAACATCTTAAAGATTATTAAATCCTATCTTTCCAATCGTAGTTTAAAAGTTGTCCTCAATGGACAGCACCCTTCTTCTTATTCTGTAACTTCAGGGGTTCCTCAAGGTTCAATCCTTGGCCCTATACTCTTTTTAATTTACATTAATGATCTTCCAAATATTCTCACATTTAAGGTGGCATTGTTTGCTGATGATACTACCTATTATTCTTGTCATGATAAGAAACCAACACTCTCTGATTGCTAGGAGGGGGCATTTGAGCTTGAAAAGGATCTCACTTCTACTACAGTATAGGGCTCACTGTGGTTGGTGAACTTTAATTCAGATAAAACTTTTTTTATTTTTCAGCCAACCGCTATCGCAATAATTTAGATCTCTCTATATTTATGAATGGTTATGTACTCAATGAGTCATCTACCCTTCACCTTATAGGATTAACTCTTACTTCTGATCTTTCTTGGAAACCATATATCAAATTCATTGCAATATTAGCATCTGCTAAGGTTGCATCTGTTACCATATCTGGGGCGGATCTTCTAATGATGTCTTTTCTCTTTTAGACAAGGTGCAAAAACGCATTGTAAACATAGTTGGAGCTGCTCTTGCAGCCAACCTCCAGCTATTATTACATTGTCGTAATATTGCTTCTCTTCTTCTTTTCTACCAATACTATAATGGGTACTGCTCTAAAGAGCTAGCGTCTCTTGTGCCATCTACTAAAATTCATTCTCGTGTTACTCGTCATTCAATTAAGTGTCATCCTTTTTCTGTGACTGTTCCTAAGTGCTCCATAAACTCTTATTACTCTAGTTTTTTTCCTTGACTGTCAGTTTTTGGAATTTGCTTCCTACATCTTGCTTTCCTGATTCATATAATTTGCAATTCATTAAGCCGTTTGTCAATTGTTATCTTGCTTTACAATCTTCATCTTTTCTCTTCTAGTAACTCTGATTAGTGGTTGCTTACAGCCTTGTTGGAAGCAAAAATGTTAAAATATATATATATATATATATATTTATATACATATATGTATATATATATATATATAAATATATATATATATATATGTATATATATATACAGGGTGTTCGGGATAAATTTGACATATTTATAATTGATTATATTTTTTTGTAGATTAGAGGTATTAATACACACTACAGGTCATTTAAAAGTTTGAACCCTTCTTAATTCATATACAAGATGTCAGAAAGGATGGATGACTGGAACCCACCTGAATCATGGAAGAGAATAACTTGCATCATGATGATTCGTGCCAGCCTTCAAAATAAGGATATTATGACTGCTGCCCAATGCTCCCTGAACACAGTAAAAACAATCAGGTATGAACTAGAGACTTGCAATGGTGACTACGAGGATATAGTAAGAAGAAAGATCACTAGCAGACGATCTGATTGCGTTCGTACAGCAGAATTCCTGGCAAGTCTGCAGGAACAGGTGTTGAAGAAACCTGGCATTGGAATTCGGGCTTTGTCACGTGAAATGAATGTTGCATCTTCTACTATGAAGCTTGCACTTAATGAAGACCTTCGCTACTACTCATACAAGCATCCAGAGGATGCAACATTCATTTCACGTGATACTTTGACAAATACTTTAATTACTCTCTTTTAATATGATTTGAAGTTTATATTTTTCAGTATGAAATATTTTTTAATTAAAATATTTAAATTTTTGCCTTTTAATAATTCTAAATTTTAAACTTTATATTAAAAATAAAAGATTGTACCTATCAGATACTCCAATAACAAACATGCTAATACCAGCTTGCTTAACACGCTCTGCAGCATAATAGACATCAATTCCATCATTTGAGTAACCATCAGTCAATAAAACTCCAATCTAAAAATAAAAGTTTTAAATTAATTATTAAATTCTAGTCTAAGAAAGACTTTTAATTCCTATATTTGAAAACTTCAAGATGTTTAGCATGTTATATTACGATAAATTTTCAAGATTTTCAATTTATCATATCAAAACAAACTTAAAAAAAATTGAATTTGTCATATCAAGACAAACATTTGATTTGTCTTACTGTGACAAACTTTAAAGACATTTAAAATATCATATTAAGACAAACCTTTAAGATATTTAATTTGTCATATCAAGAAAAACTTCAAGACATTTAATTTGTCATTTCATGACAGACTTTAAAGTTATTTAACATGTCATAGGGTCATTCCATGCCAAGTGGTGCAAATTTTAATGAGGTCCCTCATGGACCATCTCAGATTTTATTGAAATTTTTTGATTTTGTACATATATATGTTAAAAGCATGTTTTAAAAATTTTAGATCAATATCTAATATGGTTCTTGAGAAAACGCTATTTAAGTAGTGGGCTATTTTGCATAAAATTTCACTCTACAAGAAAAAAGGGTTTTTTCATCATTTTTAACAGCCAATAACTTTTGAACAAGTTAATTTTTAAAGTTGATTTTTTTGTTTTAAGAATAAGTTTTTTTGTGATTTTAAAGACCTTAATCTTAAAAACTAGTTACAAAGTTAATACAAATCAAATTGCCTGCTGATCTACATGTGGTGGATAAACATTTTTAAAAAAATCAGTTGATTAAAGAGCTGCATTCAAAAGTTATAGGTCTCCAAAATGAGTCAGATCGAGATTTTCGTAAAATTGATCTGTGATGCAAAGCATCTGTTACCTAAGATGGCACTTTTTTTTTTTTATAAAATTTTTTATACGCATCAATTAAAGACTGTTAATTAATAAAAACCAAAAAAATTAATGGGCGCTTATTTATAACCCCCAAAAGGTAGTCTCTAAAAGTCAGGTAAATTTTCCATAAAAAATTATTACTTTTTAAAAGTTTAGTTATTGTTTCATTTAATTCTATATTACTAGTATGTCAATCTAAAAAGTACTAATAAAACCAAATAAATTGTTGTATTTTAGAACTAATTAATAATAAGTAATATGCCTGAGCTTTCTACTTGCTGTATTGGTAAAGCATTAAATGAACAGTGCTATCTATCTAATAAAAGTAAACGCTACCAAGAACTGTCTAAACTAAACCAAGAGCTTATTTCTTTGAGAAGCAAAATAAATCCCATAGATTTTATTTGTAGCTATCACGAGAAAGTTTACTTGTCGAGGTATGAGAATGAACATCGCAGGTATTGTTGTAATCCGTTGAACAAGCACGCAAAAAATGTGAAAAGTAAGTTTCAATATTTAATATCTTAATTTAATAAAAATACCTTAATAACACTAAATAAATAAAAAAAAAAATATTTAATAATTATTTCCGTTATTTTTTAGATTCTCTTAGAGTTATCAGTCTTTCATATGCCAAAGATTTTGGTTTACTACCTGGTCAAAAAATTTGCACTAGTTGCAGAAAAGTTCTGAATTGCAAACATAATACAAAAGAAAATGAACTCCAAGAAAAAGAAATTTATGTTGACAACCATACATTAAAAGAAGATCTTAATTCAAGTATTGCAAGTTTTGGATGCTCACCTCTAAAACTTGTTTCAAAAAAAGATAGAGTTGCATATGGAAAGCGTAAAATTGATAGCGTAAGAGCTCATACACAAAAGGCTGTTGCCAATGTGCTAGGTTTAGAAATAGCTGCACTTTGTGGAATTGAATCACCCTCAAAAAAATGTTTGAAAAAAACAAACACAGATTTAGACAATATTATGACTCAAATTAAGTCAAAATTTGAAAAAACATTGTCAAATTCTGAAAAAATCACACTTCTTACACTCACTCCAGACAGTTGGTCAATAGAGAAAACTCAGAAGTTTTTTTTTACTTCAAAAAGTTCTGTAGTACAAGCCAGAAAATTAAGTAAAAAAAGTGGAATACTATCAAAACCTTCTCCAAAATCGGGTAGAAAACTAAGCGAAGATGTAATTACAGAGGTTGTTCATTTCTACGAATGCGATGAATATTCAAGGGTTTGTCCAGGAAAAAAAGAGTTTGTTTCAGTTAAAGTAGATAGTAAAAAGCAACATATCCAAAAGCGCCTTCTACTAGTCAATATGAAAGAGCTACATATTGAGTTTAAAAAGAAATATAATTATCTTAAAGTTGGATTTTCAAAATTTTGTGAGCTAAGGCCCAAGTGGTGCATTCCTGTGGGTGGTGCTTCTGGTCTGCATGCAGTTTGTGTTTGCCAGTACCATCAAAATGTAAAGCTCCTTGTACAGAAAATTCCTGGAATTTCTGATTACAAAATCTTATTAAAATAAATGGTTTGTAGCATTGAAAATAGAGATTGTATGCTGCATAGCTGCGATAAATGTCCTGCTAAAAAGGTTTTGTTAGACTACATTGACACTTTGTTTACAGAAAAAGAAATTAGTGAAGTTAACTTTTATCAATGGCAAAAATCAAATTACCAATGTACTTTAGTACCAGCAACTCTACCTTTAGATGAATTTATTGAAATGGTTTATGAACAGTTAGATAGTTTACGAGTGCATCATTTTATATCAAAAAGTCAAGCCACCTACTACCAACATTTGAAAACTAATTTAAAAGAAAATCAAGCTTTGGTTCTTCTTGACTTTGCAGAAAACTATAGTTTTCTAATACAGGATGCAGTGCAAGGTTTTCACTGGAATAACAGCCAAGCAACTGTGCACCCCTTTGTTGCGTATTTTATAAAAGATGGAAAACTTGATAGTCAAAGTTATTGTGTTATATCAGATCATCTGAAACATGGAACAGATGCTGTTCATTGCTTTATCGGTAATGTTATTGATAAACTTAAACAATTACAAACATTTGAACACATTATCTATTTTAGTGATGGAGCTGCATCACAATATAAAAATTACAAAAATCTTATCAACTTATGCTACCATAAACACGATTTTGACATGACTGCAGAGTGGCACTTTTTTGCAACATCGCATGGTAAAAGCCCTTGTGATGGTGTTGGTGGAACAGTGAAAAGTCTTGTTGCACGAGCCAGTCTACAATCACTAAACGATCCTATTGACACACCAAGCAAAATGTATAGCTGGTGTGTTCAACACGTCAAAGGAATATCTTTTTTTTTTGTTGACAAAGTTTCAATAGAAACACATACTACAAACTTCAATTTGGAAGAGAGATATCGTTCTTGTTCGACAATACCTGGGACACGAAACCACCACAGTTTTATCCCAATGTCACTTACCTCAATAAAAATAAGAAGAGTCTCATTTGATATTATTTGCACTAATGTGGATTTTTCTACTTGCAGAATTTATATTAATAAAATTTCCAGTTACTCACCAGGAGAATATGTGGCATGCGTTTACGATGCTCAATGGTATTTAGGAAATATTCTTAGTATTTCAGAAGAGCATCAAGATCTTAATATGAAATTCATGAAAAAGTCTTTATGTAACAAGTTTACGTGGCCATGCAGAGATGATCTTTGTTGGGTACCTCTAATGCATATTTTATGCAAAGCGCAATCTCTTAAAGTCCAGTCAAACAGTGGAAGATTTTATAGTATTGACTTAAAAGAAATCAATGAGATTATTTTATTATTTGAGAAATTTAACTTTTTGTAAATTTTATTATTTTTGTTTATTTTCTTAAAACCATTTTGTTTGTTTTTCATTAAAAAAATTATTGTATTATAAAGAGGGGAGGGGACAGAGGGGACTTTATCTATTGGGATTTAAAAGTTCTTTATCTAAAGGGATTAAAAGGCTTTAAGGATTGATATTTTTTAATTGATATTTCATAATAAATAACATTATATAATTCAATGCATTTATTTATTATGTCAATTTCAGAATTTTATGGAAAATTTACCTGACTTTTAGAGACTACCTTTTGGGGGTTATAAATAAGCGCCCATTAATTTTTTTGGTTTTTATTAATTAACAGTCTTTAATTGAAGCGTATAAAAAATTTTATAAAAAAAAATAAGTGCCATCTTAGGTAACAGATGCTTTGCATCACAGATCAATTTTACGAAAATCTCGATCTGACTCATTTTGGAGACCTATAACTTTTGAAAGCAGCTCTTTAATCAACTGATTTTTTTAAAAATGTTTATCCATCACATGTAGATCAGCAGGCAATTTGATTTGTATTAACTTTGTAACTAGTTTTTAAGATTAAGGTCTTTAAAATCACAAAAAAACTTATTCTTAAAACAAAAAAATCAACTTTAGCCCGCCATTATGGAAAAAGTTAAGATGCCAGAAATAATATTTTTTTCTTTTTTCAAAGTATCCACAGCACACTTGCTATCTTATAATAATTGAAGTATAAAACTAACTTGTTCAAAAGTTATTGGCTGTTAAAAATGATGAAAAAACCCTTTTTTCTTGTAGAGTGAAATTTTATGCAAAATAGCCCACTACTTAAATAGCGTTTTCTCAAGAACCATATTAGATATTGATCTAAAATTTTCAAAACATGCTTTTAACATATATATGTACAAAATCAAAAAATTTCAATAAAATCTGAGATGGTCCATAAGGGACCTTTGCACCACTTGGCATGGAATGACCCCATATCAAATCTATATTTTAGTAAGTGAATCTAGTAATGATACACAGCTGTCTGTGACATACTTTAAAATAAAATAACTTTTTCCCTTCCTTTCACTTTGTCATAAATAAAAAGTAGTAATCCAATTGGAATTCAAATCCAATTAAGTAAAAAAAAATTAAACAAATAATAAGGTCAAAAATATTAGAAAGAACAATGACAAAAATTAAAAAAAAAACAATATTTCTGTTTTTTTAATTACTCGAAAATTACAAAAATTAAAAACAACAAGTCATAAGTTTATTATTCTTAAAAGTTAATTTTTTGAAGCTAGAAAACAAAAACACATTTTGAAGCCATGAAAACATGAAACCATTTTGAAGCTAAAAAATATGAAACCAGAAAACATAAGTGATTAGCATTTGAGGGATTTTATAAGAACAATGGAATACAACAGCAATTGAAAAATAATACCCAGGTGGATGGTAGAAGTTTGTATACAATCTCTAGTCAATAATATTGCAATATTATATTCTTGATGAATGATATTTCTCTAACTCCACTACATTACATCTCTTCAATTATTTTTCTCAACTGACCTTTTATAGAACCCATCTATAAAATCCACTACAAAGTTAGCACCTGCTAAGGTTGCTATGGAAAATAATAAAATATAAAAGAAAAAAATATAAAAGAGTAAAGCCAAACATTGAAATAAATAATAAAAAACAAATTAAATAAATATGTGTTATATGGAACCATTATGTTATCTGATCTCATATATCTAGCAGCAAGATGTCAACAAAAGAATAAAAAAATTTAAAAATAAAATCTGTGAATTTTTTTTTAACAGTTAATCTCATTACTCTATTTTAAAAGTCAAGAAAAAGACAAATCTGAATCATTTAGAAACAAATTATGAGTGAAACTACCAAGAATATAGAGTAGTTTTTAAGACCTCAAAAAAACAACCAACATACTATTATGGTAATAAAAATTTTTATAAATCACATAAAAAGTTATCTGGTGATACAAAAAGAGAAAAAAAAGTAATATATAAATATCAAAAGGGATTTGGTGACATTAAAAGAGATCTAGAGATACAAAAAGTGAAAAAAAAGTGATATAGTAATAACAAAAGAGATTTGATGATATAAAATGCAATTTGGTGATATAAAAAGTGATAAAAAGATATATAAAAAGATATATCTGGTAAAAGACCCAAACAAGTAACTAGTCTAACAAAACAAGAAAATGTTAAATTATGATAAAAAATAAAATGAAAATCAATTATTCAATAAAAAATAACTAATTAACAAAGTTATAAATAAAATTTTGATGAAATACCTTAGGTATAGATTTATCACTTCTCATGCCATTTTCTTCAGTATAAATCACTTCCACTAAAGTCATTAAGGCATCACCTGTTGCAGTGATTGATCTCTGGTACCTTATTTTACTGATGGCTTCTTTGATAGCTGGTTTATCTTGCTTTTCATTCAGCCGAAATTCAACAAAAACCTAAATTATTTTTCTTTGCTTTAGAGTTTTGTTTTTAGTTTTTTTTTTTTTCTATTCATTTTTCATTTAATTTTCAATTATGTTGTAATGGAAAAATATAACTAATAGAATGTTACATTATTAAATGTATAATAATAGAATATATTTAGTAATATAAAAAAAAAATTTTAACTTTATAACCTACAATTAGATAAAAGTTGCCAGATGTCCGGCATTTACAATATATATATATATATATATATATATATATATATATATATATATATATTTATATATATATATATATATATATATATATATATATATATATATATATATATATATTGTATATATATATATATATATATTGTATATATATATATATATATATATATATATACAGGGTGTTTGGGATAAATTTGACATATTTATAATTGATTATATTTTTTTGTAGATTAGAGGTATTAATACACACTACAGGTCATTTAAAAGTTTGAACCCTACTTCATTCATATACAAGATGTCAGAAAGGATGGATGACTGGAACCCACCTGAATCATGGAAGAGAATAACTTGCATCATGATGATTCGTGCCGGCCATCGAAATAAGGATATTATGACTGCTGCCCAATGCTCCCTGAACACAGTAAAAACAATCAGGTATGAACTAGAGACTTGCAATGGTGACTACGAGGATGTAGTAAGAAGAAAGATCCCTAGCAGATGATCTGATTGCATTCGTACAGCAGAATTCCTGGCAAGTCTGCAGGAACAGGTGTTGAAGAACCCTGGCATTGGAATTCGGGCTTTGTCACGTGAAATGAATATTGCATCATCTGGATGCTTGTATGAGTAGTAGCGAAGGTCTTCATTAAGTGCAAGCTTCATAGTAGAGGATGCAACATTCATTTCACATGACAAAGCCCGAATTCCAATGATATATATACATATATATATATATATATACAAATATATATATATATATATATATATATATATATATATATATATATATATATATATATATATACACAGTGGATTCAGGCTGAAATGGAATCTTTTGCTCCCTCTCAACAATTCCAGGTCAACCCTCACTCTCCTACATGGTTTTTCTCACACTGTGCTGCTGGATTGCCAATCGAAACCGTTACTTCCATATTTATCAGCAAAACAATTCTCCAGAAAACAGACGTCTGTTTATTACTGATAGAAACCATTGTAAAAAGGTTTTGTCTAACGCCAAAGCCCGCTATTCTCAGGTCATGAAATCTCATATCTCGTCTCAAAAATTAGGCTCTCATGACTTCTGGAGAATCTTTAAAAGTATTATTAATAAGGGCAAATCTTTAAATCCACCCCTCTTGTATGATTCAGACTTTGTAACCTCACCTAAAGACAAAGCTGAATTATTTGCTAAAAACTTTTCATCAATATCATCTCTTGATTCCACTAGTTGCGTTCTACCTGGTATTCTGATATTGCCAACAAACAGGTTGATCCATTGCTTGACATTCATATCACTTTAGCTTCTGTATCCAAAGCGATTTCCTACCTAGACTCTTCTACAGCTTGTGGCCTGGACAACATACCTGTTATTGTCTTGCAGAAGTGTTCTCCAGAGCTTATGTCTATACTCTCAAAACTATTCAACAAGTGATTATCAGAGTCTTGTTTTCAAGCCTGCTGGAAAGCGGCATCTGTTATCCCTATCTTCAAAAATTCTGGAGAGCGATCTGATTTGTCCAACTACCGTCCCATTAGTCTTCTTCCTATCATAAGCAAGGTTTTTGAATTTTTAATTAACAAACACATAATTTATCATCTTGAATCTAATAACTTACTTTCTGACCATCAATATGGATTTCGATCTTCTCGTTCTACAGCTGATTTGCTGTAATAACTGATAGGTTTTATTGTGTATTTGATAAAGGTGGAGAGGTTAAGGCCATCGCTCTTGACATTTCAAAAGCTTTTGACAAAGTTTAGCCTGCTGGTCTTCTCTATAAGCTTTCTTCTTATGGTGTATCTGGCAACATTTTTAAGATTATTGAATCCTTCCTTTCCAATCGTAGTATAAAAGTTGTCCTCGATGGACAGCACTCTTCTTCTTATTCTGTAACTTTAGGGGTTCCTCAAGGTTCTATCCTTGGCCCTATACTCTTTTTAATTTACATTAACGATCTTCCAGATATTCTCACATCTAAGGTGGCATTGTTTGCTGATGATACTACCATTTATTCTTGTCGTGATAAGAAACCAACACTCTCTGATTGCTTGGAGGGGGCATTTGAGCTTCAAAAGAATATCACTTCTACTACAGCATGGGGCTCACAGTGGCTGGTGAACTTCAATACAGATAAAACTCAATTTTTTTCAGCCAATTGTTATCGCAATAATTTAGATCTTCCTATATTTATGAATGTGATTTACTGGATGAGTCATCTACTCTTCATCTTCTAGGATTAACTCATACTTCCAATCTTTCTTGGAAACCATATATCAAATCAGTTGCAAAATTAGTTTCTGCTAAGGTTGCATCTCTTTATTGAGCTCGTCACTTTCTTACTTTGGATTCTATTCTCTATCTCTATAAATCTCAAATCCGGCCTTGTATGGAATACTGTTGCCATATCTGGGGTAGATCTTCTAATAATGCCCTTTCTCTTTTAGACAATGTGCAAAAACGCATTGTAAACATTGGAGCTGCTCTTTCAGCCAACCTCCAACCATTATCACATAGTCGTAATGTTGCTTCTCTTTCTCTTTTCTACAAATACTTTAATGGGCACTGCTCTAAAGAGCTAGCGTCTCTTGTGCTATCTACTAAAATTCATTCTTGTGTTACTCGTCATTCAATTATGTCTCATCCTTTTTCTATGACTGTTCCTAAGGGCTCCAAAAAAGTTTATTCATCTAGTTTTTATCCTCAAACATCAGCTCTTTGGAATTTGCTTCCTTCATCTTGCTTCCCTGATCCATATAATTTGCAATCCTTTAAGTTGTCCGTCAATCGTTATCTTGCTCTACAATCTTTATCTTTTCTCTTTCAGTAACTTCCAACTTTAATTAGTGGCTGCTTGAAGCCTTGTTGGAAGCGAAGATGTTAATAAGATGAAAAATATATATCTAGATATATATATATATATATATATATATATATATATATATATATATATATATATATATATATATATATATATATATGTATATATATCAACCTAAAAAAATTATTATTATTTTTGTGTGTGCATGTGTGTAAAAATTAACTTAAAAATGTAAAAAAGCAATAAAAACAGCTTCATGGCAAAAACTTAATGAAACTTTATTAATGACTTCTAAATTTTCAATTATCCAAGTCTATTTGTAACTGTTATCTATAAATTATGCAAAACTTAGTACTTGGTAGTTACTTTGTATTAGTAGAGGATTTAGTTATGTGTCTGTGATACCAAAGTTGTACTTTTTTTAGTATAATTATTTTTGTTTAACAGTGAATAACCAAATAAAATAAAATATTGTGTTTTGGAGTGTTTAAAATTGAAACAAATTAGACATTCTTCTACAACTAATTTAACAAAATATCTTGGAGTAGGAAAAGATTGGTTGGAAATTGAAGTTCTTACACTAAGAGACGTACTAAGGAAAGGTTTATATTCAGTTCAACTTGCATCTTTCTAATGATCTTGGGTGAGTATTTTAACAATATTGAAAATAAATTTTCTAATAGATACTCAGTAGGCATAGGACGTCCAATGATATCCATAGAATATCCATTAGACATATGGGCATCTACTGAGCCTCTTTAGATGTTCAGTGCCCACTGGGTAGGAAATATTAAAATACTAAGTATTTCAAACAAACCATTTTATAACAGTGTAAATTTTATATTTTTTGTAGGAGATGTCATCTTCTTGTAAAGGAAATCTTGATGGTATTGGCAGACTTGGTATTAAACTAATGGTCTTAATCCTATTTTATGTTTAAGACCCTTGTAGTCATATCTCAAAAAAATGCTATTTGATACAATTTTAACTGTTTGAATAAGTTTAGAGACATTTCTAAAGGAAGATATGACCAATTGTTGGACAAATTGTTAGATATATCAAAATGTAGGTGCAACATATTACTTTGTACAGATGAAAATTCTCCATGTGAAGAAGTTAAAAATTGTTCTGTAGCAGTTCACTTTTTATGCATTTGTTCTAAAGATATAATGGTGCCACAACTTGATTTATTACAGCTCAGATCTCAAAGAGATAAGGTTGGTGAAAAAAGTCAGGCTACCAAATATATCCAAACATTGGAAATGAAGTTTATGAATCAATGGGGCATGGCTTTAATCAAGAAACTTCACTAAAAATCTTAAGGATGTAAATGAAATATCCTCAAATGACAGCCTCATTAATATCAAGCAAAAAACTTACCCATTTATTACCATTAAACAAAATTACATGATTCCCCAATACAGCACTAGCATCTTTTCAATTTGATATATCATCTGTTGCTACATTTGCTATCCTTTGAGATTTAATCAAATCTAATTAGAGTTTTGTCAGAAAAACTAATTATTAAACTACCTATCAAAGACATATTTGGAGATGGAAGAGAAGATCCTACTCTAATTTTGATTGAAGATTCACTTACTAAAACATTTTGTCAAAGAATAGAAAAGCTAGAAAACATACTTCTAAACCCGATAGACTATTTGACCCATTACATACCTTCAAGGGGTTTAAATGAACCAGCTAAAGCAGCTGCAATCTTTCTTTATAACTGGATGGTTTGTAAAGGAAAAAATTAAAATATAATTGTGATTGAATTAGATTCCACAAATTCAATGACAGAGTCTGGTAACAACAGCAGATTATTAACTCATCTGGAGAATTTTAACTCTAACTAAACTCAGTTATTTACTGCAAACAAATACCGCTATTTTGTTAACATTTTTACATTGATGAATGGCGACCCTCTCACTGAGACCTCTACTTTATGTCTTCTTATATTATTATTCACTACTGACCTCTAACAGAAACCATATATATAACTATCGCAAAGTCAATTATAAATGAACCACTGTCCCATCATTATTAGATTGCATCTCTTTTTTAAAAATAATAAAAATAAAAATATTGCAACTACAACTCACACTCGTTTGAAAACTCATCTAAAATCTTTTATTCATCTAGTTTCTTTTTCCAGTTTTTATTCAGTTTTTTTCTTTGCACATCAATGCTTTAGAACTCTCTCCCATCTTCATGTTTAACTGACTCATACAAGCTGGAAACTTTTAAAGTCTTTTTTCAATCCTTTTTTTGCTTCTTAACAATATTCTTTGTTTTCTAGTAACTCCTAACTTAATAGTGGTTACTTGCAGCCTTGCTATGAGTCACTTGGTGTTTTATGAAGAAAAAAAAATTTCACTTTTTCAAAAGAATTTGAGAACACACATTTTTTTTTTTATTGCAATAAATCAATTGGAAAAGATCTGATCCTAAGCTCCAATATTCTTAGTTTAATAATTATTGTCTCAAAGCTTTATCGAAGGACTTAGGTTCTTGTCATAGTCTTATAAAGGCGTTTCATCAGAATTCTCTTCAGTTCTCTCTAAACTCTACTAAGTGAATTTATTTTTGTGAACTACTAAGTGATTTTGTTTTGTAAATTCTGTACTTTTTTTTTTTTATTGATTTCTTACTGGAAAATGACACCTATGGCTACAATCTTAAAAAACTTTGGAGAAAACTCTGACCACTTAAACTATGATCCAATCTGACTTCCATTTATTGTTAGCAAGGTCTTTGAGTCTTTAATTAAAAATTTGTAATATCTCATCTTGATTTTAATCTTCTTGTTCCATGGCTGATTTGCTAACTATTGTCACAGAAAGGTTCTATTATGCATTAAATAGAGGTGGCAAGACAAGAGGTATTGCTCTTGAGATATCAAAAGCTTTCAGTAATCTTCTGGTCTTTGCTGGTCTTTTCCATAAGCATCTTATGGTGTGTTGGCCTCTTGAGGCTTAAGGGACTAGTAACCCTCTGACTAGTCCCTTAAGCCTCTTGTCATATTTGAACTGGTTCTTCTAATGATTCTGTTTTCTCTTCTAGACAAGGTCCAAAATTGTAAATGTAGTTGAACCTACTATATTTGCTAATCTTGAGCCACTGTATATCATTGTCATCAGGTTTCAATTTATTGTATTTTTTATAAATACTACCATGGTCACTGCCATGGTAGTATTTATAAAAACCACTACCATGGTCAAGACAGAAAAATGAACGTCACGTTTCTATTTTTTGCATAAGCAAACGTAGGCGTTTGCTTAAAATTTTTAAAAATACACGCATTACTTCAGCAATTTATTTTCCAAATAATTATACCATTAATAGTTTTTTATTTATTATAAAAAGCACATTTATAATTAAAAAAACAATTAGTTACTAAAATTTAAAACACATTTTAAAGACTTAAAAAGAAACCATGCTAAAACATGATTATTTCTTTCAATAGCATAGCTAATAAGTAAAATAACTAAGTTTAGTATCAAAGAAAGTAATTATGTGCTAGCATGGTTTTTACATGCGTTAACAAAAGCATGAAAAATTTTACTTAAAATGAATGCATTTGCAATTACTTTAAAAGAAACCATGCTTCAACATTACGATTGCTTTGTTTTTTTTAGTTTTCTTATTTTTCTTAAAGTGAAGAAATGTTTATTTGCATATTAAATTCACTTTTAAAATGTTTGAAAAGAATATTTAAGTTTTGCTTAAATATATACTAACTAATAGAATATATAGAATTAATGTTTATTATAGCTTTTATTTTTATTGTGCATTTAATGTCAATAATATGATATTTTTATTAACTTATTCTTAAATACTTAATATAATATTATCTTTTAAAGTTTTAAAAAAGAAATGTCAAAACAATTTTTATTTTATTTTTTGCTCCTTTTCTTTGAATTTTTTCAAGTTTACATTTTTTTTATTTGTAAATAAATTTAGCGAACTGAATTGAGAAAAATTTATTATTTACTATCAATGGATAACAATTTACAATCGTTGGTCACTGCATATTAGTTATCATTAATTTGCGCGCACTTTGCAAATTTGTAAAAAATTGTTTTGAAGAAATAAAAATTAATTAAATTTAATAAGCATCATTGATATATCTAATAACTTATTAACTAGAATAAAAATAATTTGAAAATTTAACTTCCTTATATGACATCTCTTAAATTAGACATTCGTCGTTAAGTAAAAATACGATATAAATATATAAATACTATATATATATATATATATATATATATATATATATATATATATATATATATATATATATATATATATATATATATATATATATATACAGTAGCGTCCAAAAGTAATTGGACAAACACCTTTTTTGTTATACTTTCTCATCAAGTTAACATTTTAAAATGAAATTTCGCGTAAGAGTGTCAAATTATATTACAATTATGAAAAACAAAACAAAAATCCCCTTTTGGGAGTATTTACTCAAAATTTTGCTAAAAGAATGGAAATGATTGGCTCAAAAGTAATTGGACAAACTAAATTCTAACATTATTGATATAACTTAGACTATTTAACTTCTTTTTCTGAAGGCAGATTTTTATAAAAACATTCAATGATCAATAATTTCCAATGGGACATAATAAATATTTAAACAAGGCAGTGAAAAAGTTGATTGTACAAGCACCTAATAATGGTAAGACTGTGCAAAAAATTTCAATAGGTATGAACATTCCGCAATAAACAGTTGGTTATGCATTAAAAGTTTTTCAACAACGGAGTCACTTCCAAGTTTCAGCAAAGTCAGGACACCCGAAATCAACAACTATTTGCCAAGATAATGTTGTAGCAAGATCATCAAAGGCAGATCCATGCAAGAGTGCTAAAGAAATTCATAGAGAATTTACACAGTCACATCAAATTTCTTGCTCTTATGCAATAGTAAAGTGTCGCTTAAAACAAAGCAACCTTTTCCGCCGTCATCCTGTTAAAAAACCTTTTGTTTCTGCAAAAAATCTTAGAGCACGGTTAAAATTTGTTAAAAAACATCTAAAATGGACAGCAAACCAATGGTCGAAAATACTATGGAGTGATGAGTCAAAGTTTAATATGTTTGGTTTTGATGGTATTAAATATGTTCAACGTCCAATAGGTCTTCGAAATGATGTTAAGTACCAAGTTCCTGCAGTAAAGCATGGTGGTGGTTCAGTAATGGTTTGGTCATGTTTTAGCCATGATGGAGTAGGTCCAATCTATCGAGTTCAAGGCATTATGGACCAAAACATGTATAAAGCAATAATCAAAGATATAATGCTGCCACATGCAAAAGAAAAATGTTGAGTGGTTGGACCTTTCAACATAACAATGATCCAAAACACACCTCCAAGCTAGTCACAGAATTTTTGACTCAAAAGAAAGTTCGTATCTTGGAATGGTCGTCACAATCTCCGGACCTGAACCCAATCGAACATATTGAGAGAAAAGTTAGTGTTCGGAAAGCATCTAATCAGCATGATTTGTTTGAGTTGATTAAGTGCATTTGGGAGGAAATACCAATTGATGTTTTAATTGATTTGGTTGATTCAATGCCACGTAGATGCAACCCTCGGAATTAGGAAAAATGAGGTTGGCAAAAAATTGACCTCAAACACTTCTAGGTCAGCAGTTAGGTCAGCATTACTGAATGCCATCCTTAATTCCGAGGGCTGTAGATGTAATGCCGTTGTTGCGGCAAAAGGTTTTCCAATGAAGTACTAGGATTATGCACAGATTATATACTTTATGTGACAGAATATAATACTATGCAACATATATATTATTTAACAGAAATCTTCATAAAAAATAATGAAAATTTATCCTTTGTTGAGAAAGTTTTTTTTTTAACGAAATATTTAGTTTATCCAAATACATTTGAGTCAATCATTTCTATTTTTTTATTAAAATTTTGAGTAATAACTCCTAAATTTAGGTTTTTGTTTTCTTTTTCATAATTGTAGTATAATTTGACATGTTTATGCAAAATTTCGATTAAAAATGTTAACTTGATGAAAAAATATAACCAAAAAGGTGTTTGTTCAATTACTTTTGGACGCTACTGTATGTATATATATATGTATATATATATATATATATATATATATACATATATATATATATATATATTTCCGAAAGGTATATAATATATTATATTTTATATATATATATATATATATAATATATATTATATATATGTATACATATACATATATATATATATATATATATACATATATATATATATATATATATATATATATATATATATATATATATATATATATATATATATATATATATATATATATATATATATATATATATATATATTAGTGATGTGCGAAACTAAGATTTAAGGTTCGATTCGAAACGAAACTAAGCCACTTTCGTTCGAATTCGATTCGATTCAAAAGTACGCTGCACTGATATTGAAATTTGGTATTTAAATATTAATAATTTATAGTGTGTGACAGAACACAGAACAGAAATGAAACATTATACATTTTATATTTAATAACCAATTATATTGCAGTTTCATAATGTAAACAAAATACTAAGCAACACAGACTAGACTCTAGAGTCAAATAAAAGTGAATGAAATCAAATGAGACTAGTACCATACAATACAATTACAATGAGTAATAATTCAAGTTAAAAAAAATCAAGTCAACTACTTGCAATGCAGTGCATAGAATAAAGACTAGGACTAGTATTATATTTACAGTTATAGTTTAACAGATAATACAATACAAGTAAAAGTACAATGCTATAATGAATGCAAATGCTATATAGTTATGTAAAGTAGTAGTACATGCATAGGCAATTGTTCCAAAATGTCCGAGACCTTAATCTACAGTGTACTGTACTGACTGTGGCTGGCAGGGCAGTCTGGCTTCGGTACGCTACTGCTATGTGCTATACTACAAATTTTCGTGAATAAAAGTTAGTTCAGCCACATGCTCAGAGAGAAGATTACATCGCCTTCTTGTAACAATGTTACCAGACGTCAAGTTCAATCTCTCCGAATTTACAGAAGTTGCTGGAATAGTCAATAGTGCCCTCACTATTCTTGAGAGTTTTGGCAGACGGTGATGATTAACTTTCCACCAATCAGGTACATTGGCGTTCCTTCCAATAGGAGGTTCAATCATATACATTCTGACCTCCTCTTGCACAGAAGCTGCATCATCAACTGGCAGCATCCTATTTGCAGTTGCTGTTGTAAGCATGCTGTAGAAGTCATCCCATAAAATACTCGGCTTGGAGGCTGCAGCTGATGTCCAACCAGGACCTGAACCAGGACCAGCACTTCAAAAAGCAGGAGCGGGAGCACCAGCACTAGCAGATAATCCTACAAAGTATTATATAATATAAATAGATGTAAAACTAAAATAGCAAACAGAAATGAAAACCTATGCATTATTGTTTTATTATTCATCTGTAATTAAATTAAACTACAATGCAGTAAATCTGAAAGTTAAATCTGAACTGCGGGCCATTACCATTACCATCAAGTCTTAATCTTGTTTTAATCACGTAACATAAAATGTAATAGTTTTGGAATTGTACCTTGAATTAAGTTCGTGTCATGATCGCTCAAGGCACAATGTCCACCTCCACCAACACCAGTACCGCCACGAGATCGGAATTCCTTTGAGTACTGATGAAGACTGTCTACAACAATAGCTTGCTTAGGGTGGCTCTTAAAACAACATTTTTGAAAAAAACCTGCTCCTACCCCTTTACTTTGTTCTATATAATACTAAAACACTAGGTTTAAAATTTTTTTGAACAAAAAATTATTTTAGGGGTAGCTCAAGACCCTTAAAAATTTGACTGGTCCCTAATATTTTGAAAATAAAAGTTCTTCTAAAGTATGTCAACCTGGTACTCAAAAGAAGCAAAATTATATAAAAACTTCAAAAATAATAATCAATTTACATAAAAAAACTTCAAAAATAATAATCAATTTACATAAAAAATAATTTTTGTAGACATAATTGCATAAAAACTTTTTTAGCTGAAAATAAAAAAAGTCATTATTTTTTAAGTTTTAAAAGAATAACTTTTTTAAACATGTTTTTTACGTAAATTGATGACTATTATTGAAGTTTTTATATAATTTTCCTTTCTTTGAGTACCAGGTCTTTGAGTACTTTAGAAGAACTTTTATTTTCAAAATATTAGGGACCAGTCAAATTTTTAAGGGTCTTGAGCTACCCCTAAAATAATTTTTTGTTCAAAAAAATTTTAAACCTAGTGTTTTAGTATCATATAGAACAAAGTAAAGGGGTAGGAACAGGTTTTTTTTCAAAAATGTTGTTTTAAGAGTCACCCTAAGCTTGCTGTTGTTCAGAGAAGAAGATGGATTTGTAGCGTGGATCAAGAAATGTACATGCTGCATCAGGCAAAGCTGATATGAATTACGGAAATCGTTGGTCTAGTTTTAACTTTAATTTTCCAGCAATAAGTACACCACAACCCTTATGTGAAGGATCATTGATGAATCACTGCAATTGCTGATTTAAGCCATGCAAAGCCAGAATTTTCATAGACAACGTTGGGTAGTTCTTGCCACATAATTCTCTACTTGCTTGTTCAAATGGAGCAACAATTGTGTGATAGCCTTCAGCAAGCTTCCAGTCTGCATTAGTCAAGTTATTAATTTTTTCACTTATTGCTAGCTCTGCAGATATAGCATCTTTTTCTTCGCATAATCTCTTCAGCATAAAGTAATCCGAGTTCCACCTAGTAGCAACATTGATTATCAGTTCTCGTTCTACCTTTCCTAATTGCTTCTGCTCTCTGTGCAAATTCTGTGCAGCCTGGCAGCTATGGTGATACAATACGACGTAAAGTGTGATCAAAACATATATATATATATATGTTTTGATCACACTTTACTTTATATATATATATATATATATATATATATATATATATATATATATATATATATATATATAAATATATATATATATATATATATTTATATATATATATATATAAAATATTATATTTTGTATATATATATATATATATATATATATATATATATATATATATATATATAAATATATATATATATATATATATATATATATTTATATATATATATATAAAATATTATATTTTGTATATATATATATATATATATAAATATATATATATATATATATTTATATATATATATATTTATATATATATATTTATATATATACATATTTATATATATATATATTTATATATATATATTTATATATATATATATTTATATATATATATATATATATTTATATATATATATATATATATATTTATATATATACATATATATTAACATCTCCACTTCCAACAAGACAAGCAACCACCTCCAGAGTTGGAAGTTACTCGAAGAGAAAAGAAGAAGTTTATAAAGAAAGATAACGATTAACAGACAACTTAAAAGATTGCAATTTATAAGAACCAGGAAAACAAAAAGAAGGGGGCAAACTCCAAAGAACTGATGCTCTAGGAAGATAAAAAACTAGACAAATAAGAATTTTTGGAGCACTTAGGAACAGTCACAGTAAAAAGATGAGACTTAATTGAATGACGAGTAACACAAGAATGATTTTTAGCAGATAGCACAAGAAACATTAGCACTTTAGAACAGCGTCCATCATAGTATTTATAGAAAAGAGAAGAGAAGCAACATAGCGACAATGTGACAATGGTTGAAGGTCGGCTGCAAGTGCAGCTCTAATAATGCATGTAAGAACAAATTTAATTACATGGCTAAACTCCATATTCTTTGAGGACTTTATGTAATTATCTGAAAAAAAATTTCGATTTTAATATTTCAAATATTTTTTAAAGGAAACAAGTTGCATTAATTAATAAAAAAAATGTTTGTTTCAAATTCTTTTAAATTCGTCTTTTAAGTGTGGGATTTTCAGGGGTAAAAAAACCCAGATTTTCACTAAATCTTTATATTACATAAGATAAATTTTAAATTTTTTCATTTTTTTACAAATTTTCTGCAATAAATTGACTTTTTATAAGGGAAATATTATTCTGGCTACCTCTGTAGTAACATGGTATAAAATCAATTCAACTGTAGTGGGTTTTATCAAAAACTGGTTAGTTAACAGTTTTTGTTAAGTATAAAAAACAAAAGATTTTTATCACTTTATGCTGGTTACACAGTGAGTTTTAACATTTTCAAGTCTTTTAATTGCTTAATCAGCCACTTTTTGCACAATCGGAATCAGTATCGGCATCAGCTTTTTTTTATTAATTTACTGATATGCTAACCAATGGCATTTTAATATTTTTATCCTGCTTTATGATAATAATTAAATAATAGATAATCTAAACTTTATGCATTACTTAGAATTCTTTTAAGAAATTCTTTACTTTGACTTTCTTTACTGGCTCATTTGTTTTTTCTTAAATCAATGTTTATAAGCTTTAATTTAACAGCTGAATGTATTTATACTTTTATTACTATAATGTTATTTCTAGAATAATTTTATTTTGTGTTGTTTTATTGTTATATTTAAAAGTTACCTATTTAACCATTGTTATCTATATGTATTCAAGTATTGCTTTATATATTTCTATTTGATTGCTATTTATATATCTAAAGTGCTAATAAGTTAATAAAGTTGTAGAATCAAATATATATTCAGAATGGCAGCAGTTTTGTTTGGAAAAGGCATTCCAATAAAATCATGTAGTTGGGTGTGAAAATATTTTACTATTTCTCCTGAAGATGCCTCAATTGCAATATGTAGCACATGTAAACTGAAGATTATAAGAGGTAACAAAAAAAATATATATAAGTCTTTTAACACAACAAATATGTTGTCTTATATCAATACAAAACATAAAGAAATAGCTCGCAAAGAGTTGAAACTTAATAAAGAAGAAAACAAAAAGAGAGCAGAAAATGAACAAAATGTGTTCAAGAAAATTAAGTCAACTGAAACAAGTTGCTCAAAACAGTCTCAACAAACTTTGTTTGAAACACTTGAGAGAAAAAAGCTCTGAGACATTAATGATCACAGGTCTAAATTAATTAATAACTATATTGCAGAAATGATTGTGGTTGATGTTCAACCTTTTTCTATAGTAGAAGTCATCAGATTTCAAAGATTGCTAAACCATTTATGCCCTTCCAAGTACAAAATACATTTAAAACTCTGTTTTTCAAAATATATACAACAAAGTCAGACAAAATGTCCAAAAAAAGATAAATGATGCTTCATACATTTTCATTTACAACTGATGGATGGGCATCTACCAACGGAAAATGCTCATTTCTTAGCTTGACAGCTCATTGGTTAACTAATGAATTTCATCAAACTCATCTGCAATTTATAGAGTTTGTCAACTTAATGTATGGCATGCTGCCAAAAATATAAGCAAAGCAATTCAAAGTTCTATGAATGACTTTCTTATTCCAACTTCAAAGGTACATTTAGATGCTAGAGATAATGCAGCTAATATGGTAGCTGATATAAGAAAGGCAGGTTACAGCAGTTTGTCATGCTTTTTACACACTTTGCAACTTGTGTTGAATGACGTTGTATTTGCCCAGATATATATTAAAAATATATCAACAACTTATAAAAACATAGTAACCCATTTTAATTATTCGCTATCTTCTTTTGAAGCTTATCAAAAAATCAAACTCATTATCAAGTACCTGAAAATAGGTTCAAACAAGACATTACAACAAGATGGAATAGTTAATATTTTATGTTTGAAAGAATTTTTGAACAGAAGCATGCTTTGATCCCATTTTGTTATGATAATGACAACTCTAAACTAAAGTCACGGGAAAACAATATATATATTATTTTCAAAAAATTACTACAATTTTTAAAAATGTTTAAAAAATAACAAATTTTTAAGCGAGCGTGAAGAAATTGCATCTGCTATAATTACAACTGTACAAGTTATAAAAAACATGTTGGTTAAAGCTGAAAAGTCTCCCTTGTTTTTAGGATTAGGGACAACTTTAAAAGAATGTAAAAAATCAGCTAATGAAAGATTTGAAAAATATCTGAATGACAAAAATCTCATTTTAACCACATATTTAGATCCAAGATAAAAAATCAAGCCCTGTAACATATTTCTTGCTTTTACTTCTCTCAACTTGGATGTAAAATATTCAAAAAAGACAAAAAATAAAATCCTTTTTAGTTTTCAGTAACTTGCGGGCCAATTTAATAGACATTGAAAAATACCCTTCCCTATTTAGGGATGGGGGTACAAACTATGTTTAGCCTTGAAAAATGCTTGCTAGGGCTTTGAACATTAATATGCTTAGCAAATAACAGAATAAAACAGTTTTAGAAAATTTTGAAAACAAATTATAATAGTTGCTACTTAGATTTACAATAAAAAATCTCAGCAAAATACCAAAAAAAGTGTTTATCAAAGAGGGCTTTCTAAAATTTTTACAATTTGTTTCACAATTTTACCATAAAATTGTCCATAATTACTGCCTAAATTAGACATAAAATTTTACCCATTAATTATAAAATAACTTATCTTTGTTTAAAAATTTCCAAAATTTCTGGAAAATTTCCCAAGTTGAACATTTCTGGGAAACTTTCATCCCTATATACATACATATATATATATATATATATATATATATATATATATATATATATATATATATATATATATATATATATATATACATATATATATATATATAAATATATATATATACATATATATATATATATATACATATATATATATACATATATATATATATATACATATATATATATATACATATATATATATATGTATATATATATATATATATGTATATATATATATATATGTATATATATATATATATATATATATATATATATATATATATATATATATATATATATATATATATATATATATATATATATATATATATATATATATATATATATATATATATATGGGAATGAGGAAAAATTAGGCCGGCAATAAATAGTTGACCTCAAACTGTCAGAGGTCGACATCAGGTTGGAAAAAAAACTTTGACACAAAGGGGTTACCATAAAATATAGAAACAATGTCCGCAATTATTTGCCGACCTCAAACACTTTAAGGTCAGCAGTTAGGTTAGCATTGCCGAATGCCGACCCTAATTCCAAGGGTAAATATTTCCAAATCAAAATTATTGGAATTAGGGACCCTGATTCCAATAATTTTGAGGTTTACTCATTGATATGAACAGCATGACTACAAGACAAGATATACAGATTTTCAATCAGAAATCTGAATATCTATTTACACTCATTACAAAGGATACATTTTTGAAAACTTTTTGATGTCACAAAATATGATAACTCGTGGTGCTTCTTTTATAAGGTATTTTAAGTATCCTCCATAAAAAATAGGTATTTTGTCTGAGAGTGCAATTGAAACAGAGTGCCAGAAACAAGGAAAACAAAGAGAGTGAAAGAGAGTGCCAGAAACAAGGAAAACAAAACTGCACAACTTTATAAGGTCATGCACAAAATTAACAAAAATAATTAAAACTATGAACAATAGCAAATCGTTCAAAAAAACACTCAGCATTCTGTTTATTTTAAACAGTTATCAGAAAAACTGTCACTTTGCTTTTTTTAAATTGTTTTGTCTTCACTCTTGTTTATCCTTTTTTTTTTTGGATAAACAGAAATTGCTTATCTTATTTAATCTTATTAAACAAAATAGTATTGAACAATATTGAATTTAACTTGAAAATTGCATTGCACCAAAATATCCTTATTTTTGATTTATAGGGTTTTTTTTCTATTTTATAAAGTCTTTTGTTTATTAAACAGTGTTGAAACATTTATCGAACAGCCTTAGTGGCTGAAGTGGTTAACTCAAAGTGTTATTGAAGAAAATCGCTATGATTCAAATCCTTTTATGCTGGAACATTTTTTTTTTGTGAATCTTTATTGATTTTTTAAAATACAAAATAAAACAATTTTGAAGTTCAATAGATATTTTTACTTTTTTAAAGTTTTACTTTAATTTAAAAATTGCATTGCAGCAATTTCTCCATAATTTTGATTGATAGCATTTATTTGCCATTTTACAATGTTTTTATTTATTTATTAAATAGTGTTAAAAATTGACAGATTAGTGTGTCTTAGTGGCTGAAGTGGTTATCTTGTTGCACTTTCAAAGTACAGCGCAAGGGTTCAAATCCTGTTGCTAGCACATTTATTTATTTTTCTAAAGTCTTTTCCAATTTTCTAAAATACAAAATAAAACATTTTTAAAGTTCTATTGATGTTATATGCATAACATATATAAAGATATATACTATAATAAAAGGGAGAGAGTTTTTAAAAAAGCTTAAAATTTTTATAAACATTAAAACAGAATTTTTTTTTAATGTGCTAAAGGTAATTAGTTAAGTTAACATGTTTAACACACATTAAAGAGACAACTTTTTTCTTTTAAGAAAAAAGATTATACATTCAAAATTTTATTTTCTTCAAAATTATTTAACAGGGTGAGGGTCCTAATAAGCTGGATGAAGGTTCAAATAAGCTAACAGGAGGAGGGTCCAAAGAATAAGTATAGAAATGGTTGGTGTGGATTTATTCATTATTTCAAATATTTTAAAGTCTAATTCCAAATGTTTTTTAAACTTTTTATACTGACTGCAATAAATCAACACATTTCAAGCAGGTATTCTAAATATTATTTAGAATACCCACTTTGGGTACTAAGATCTGAACCGCTGATAAATAGTGGTTCGCACAATGATTACCAAAGCGTTTAAAAATTTTAAAAGTTAATTATACTGTAAGTTATTTTTTTATTCATAACTTTAAAAGGTAGACATAATGTTAGTTTTTCTACCATTTACTAAAATATTGAAGGAATAAGTATAGAAATGGTTAGTATAGAATAGACTTACCAAGACCCATATTATACAGGTCTGGACAGCTAGTATAAGTAAATAAAAATATGTTATATTCTTGTATAACTTATATAAAATGTTCCTACATTCATTTTAAGCAACTAGACACAAAAAAGTTTTGAATAAGCCCAAAACTTTTTTGTAAGTTATAATAGATTCGCAGATTATATTTATTCATCACAAAAATAGCTTTAAAACAGATCAGACTAGTATTAAACTAGTTAAACTGGTTTTAGACTGGTTTTGAAGATTGAAATTAAATAAACAGAGATTGCTTATCTCATTTAATTAAAAATAGAATTGAACAATATTGAATCAAAAAAAAAAGACTTTTATCGCCAGTTGAGTTGCATTTTATGTCAATAAACGACAAAAGTATTATTGGAAGTGGAATTTAATTTTAAATGACATTCTTCTAAGTTTTCAAATAGTTCAATGAAAATTTAAAAAGTCTTTGCAAGTATTTTTTTGCCCACAGGCAGTGATTTGACCAATGTAAAAAAAATATTAAATACAAGTCTGAAAAAAAATCATTTTAACAAACTAACAAAATCTTTTTAATTTTTTTAGCTAAACCATTTACTTGTCATAACTTTGAGCTAGAAAATACAATAAATATATTGTTTAATTTAATATATATATATATATATATATATATATATATATATATATTATATATATATATATATATATATATATATATATATATATATATATATATATATATATATAAAGCAATTATTTACAATATTTTTAATGTTAAGAAAAGTAAAGAAAAAAAGTTAAAAGTTAGAAAGCCACTTGGTTTTCTAACACTTTTGTGATTTAAAAAAAATAAAAATCTCATTCTAATTAAAGTAATTTTTTTTTTTTTAATGTTTTTGAATTATAAACCCATGATTAAAAAATTAAAAATTATGTATATACTGTATATACATGTAATTATGTATATACTTTGGCATAACATACAAAAAAAAAAAAAAAAAAGAATAACAATAAATTACATACCCTAAAAGAATAGCTAACCAAAGCAATTCTTGTTTCATCTAGCCCAACATTAAAAAAATCAATCAGATTTGTCAAAAAGGTTTTGACTTTATTAAAGTTTACTATGCCAATACTTCCTGAAGTATCAACAATAATTGAAAGATCCAACTTAGTTTGGCAAACTAAAGAAAATTAAAAAAAGTTAAATGGCTTTTTGTGATTTTATTTTCTGCTCTTTTTTTCTTTTTAAGAAAAACATTTTTTAGCTTTTATCACTTTTTAAAAGAACTTTGTGGTTTTATTATATTTTAATAATGCAGCTTTCCCCCTCTTAAGACTTTGTAGACTTTATTTAATAGGGGAGAGCGAGGTTGGTTCATTTATATAGGTTTTTGATATGAAAAAGTTAAATTTCGCTCACTTATAGATTTTCTTTTACCAAACGAAACTTATTTATTGTGCTTTAAATATACATTTTTAAAGTTTTTTATTCATTTGAGTAACTTAATCCACAAAAAATTCTCATGAAATTCACATACTTTTAGTTAAATTTACGGGTGTCTTGCAACTTACATAGAAAGGGTTGCTTGTCACAAAATATATGGGGATGGTTGTCACAATTGCCTCAACTCCGTGCGCTGCAAACTAAACTGCAAACGAAAAATTCAATCATACTACCTGAGAGTATTAAACCTCTGCCTAAAGCAGGTCCAAGGTTAGCGTCAAAAAGAGAAAGGAAAAAGCGTTCATCTATGATTCTTACTAACTCATCTGTCAAAGCATGGCTTGCTAATTATAAAAAGAAAACTAATAAAAAAAACTATTAATAAGAATTGTAAATCATTTACAAATGGAAGTAAAAAAGAATTGATAAAATCAAATTTTGCCAAAAAAAAAGAACTTCTACAGTCTTAAATTTATCTAAAGATGAAGAGTATCTATGCATCTATTGTTGTGAATCATTTGCTAACAGCAGATCAAGAGAACAATGGATTCAATGTCAGGCTTTCCAAAAATGGGCTCATGAAGAATGCACTCCAGGCTTACACCAATTTATATGTGAATTGTGTTATTTATCCAACAATTTATAAAAAACTATTTTTAAAAACACTTATAAATTCCTAAACTAAATGTGTTTATAGTATTATATCAAAAAATATATATTTTTTGGTATATAGTATTTTCTTTTTTTCTGTATTCTTTTTTTTTCAGATTATTCAGATTTATTCTTTGTAACAAAATTTATTGGTACTAGTTTTAAATATAATCAAAACATACCATGAAGTGTGACAACCAGCCCCATAGTATGTGACAACCAACCCTGTGGGTGGGGTTGGTTGTCACATGGAAAAGCTCTTTGATAAATGATTTTACAGCCAAAAATATTTAACTCAATGTCATAAAAATATTGTAATAGTTACCGAAAATAGTTAAATTACTTTCATGCAAAGTTTGGCATTGATTTGATGAAAAATAAAAGCTGAGCAGTCTAAAATGTAAAAAGTGTGACAACTAACCCCACTCTCCCCTACAATAGGTAATAAATATATTTTAAATGCAATTAAAAATGTAACAAAAAGTAATTTTCCCTTCGAGTTTTTGAGTTTTATTTTAGTGCTTATATATTTTCTTTTTTGTAAGGAATTGTTTTCTTTTTTCATTTTATTTTTTTTTCAAATCTCCTTCCTAGTTTAGACTTAGTTAGCGTTTCTTTTTTCTAAAATGTTTAAAAATCATCTAAACATCTAAACAGTCAGGGTCAAGTTGTCAAAAAATAAAATCACTTGCATGGTCAGCAATTGCGCTAGATTGTATGCCATTCCTGTCCAATATATATATATATATATATATATATATATATATATATATATATATATATATATATATATATATTTATTTATTTTTTTTATTTATTCACCTCCCCAAGGCCAAGAAGACCACTACAGATGAGGAGGCTACTTGTGGTTATAACTCTCTCTCAACTCTCTAACTCCGAAACACGAACCTTGACAAACAAGGCCGCTGCGCAGAGAAACAAGTTGAGCGCGGTACTACCAGGGACGTGGCGGGAATTGAACACGGAACCTCTCGCTTATAAAGCGAGCGCTCTACCACTACACCACTACCGCATATATATATATATATACATATATATACATATATACATATATATACATATATATACATATATACACATATATATTCACATATATATATATACATATATATATATATGTGTGTGTATATATATATATATATATATATATATATATATATATATATATATATATATCAAGTAGTATACATATAATGCATTAATGTATTTATGTTAAAATATAAAATAACAACATCAACAACAACAAGATATTTATTTTCTGAAAAATTTACAATAATATATTAGTAGTAATAATAATAATAATAACAACAATAACAATAATAATAAAAATAATAAGAATATCTACGTACGAATATAATACGTAGTTAATGTATAAGTAATGCATATTTAAAACTTTTAGCAATGGTTCCACACACGTTCAACAATTTCTGTTACAACTTTGTTATAGCAGTTATAAACAAAGTTTATAACTGCTATAACATAATCTACAAAACTTTGTTTATAATTTGTCATATTTTTGCAGACAACAGTAAACTAAACACTATTTAAAAATAAAAAAATTACAATAGTAAAACAAGACACTACTTAAATATAACCTGTTTAAAACTAAATATGAAAGTATATAAATATAAAAGTAAATATAAAAGTAATACACGTAAAGATAAAAAGTTTTATTAATCATTAATGAAAACTGCAGCTAACTAATATTTTCTATTTTTTAGTATTTTTATTTATAGAATTAGATTTAAAAAAGTTATAAAAACGCATACATTTTTTTTATTATCATTAATCATTTTTATATAACAATACTATATTTATATTTATATTTTATATGATCCTCTTAGAAATATATATATAAATTAGGAAATGAACAATGTTGCCCCTAAAATTATATTAAAACTTTTACAAATACAATATACTGTCCATTTTTCATATTTTGTTCAACACTAAGAAACATTTTTTTTTAATACAATGTCACATTGTATAGCAAATCCAAAAACACATTGAATGTGTTTTTGGATTTGCTATACACTTTTTAGGGATATCATAACTTTTTTTAAGATTAATACAAAGTCTTGGAACCATATATTTGAGTAAGTATTCCAAAACTTTATGAAAGGTTATTCAATTTGAATTAGGATTTTTTTAAGTATTGAATCATACTCTAGAAAGTAATGGAATGCAGCATTAATTGATTATATTTTTTTGACTCTGAAACAAATTTGTGAACTAGAATAAACTTTATTAAATTTTTAACCTTTACCTACTTTTTTTTTCCAAACAATGGTAGCAAAATGTTTCATTAATTGTATGATAACAATAAATATCACGATATCCATAACAGGCTCATGACATGAAAGGGATTCTCTTTGACAAGTTAAAAAATTGTCAATTTAAAAACAAAAGTTCACTTCAACTTTACTTGCTAAAATGTTGAAACTTTTATTTTACATTTGTGAATAAAAATCTTTAAAACGATTTTTTCCGTTTGGTAATAATGATGAAAAAATCAAAAAAAATTCATTCACTTTTGAGTTTTTTTTTGCAGTTAAATTGATTCGTAAAATTATTATCATGAGCATACTTCTCAATCATACAGCTTTTCTTTAATTTTATACTCATTATAATATAATACTTAAGTCCAACAAAATGTTTTAAAACCAGTATTTTACAACAAAAAAAAATTATTAGTGAAATTCAGAGTTGCGTGTCTAAAGCAGTCGTTTGCTATTTTTCCGAGAAACTCGAGTTTTAGGAAAACTATATTTCCTATCAGTTAGCGCCATTGATCGACCGGTGTAGCATGAGATTTTTACTTTTTCTACTCATAAGTAAAAATCTTATAATAAATTTTTATTCCCCAGTAAAAATCTCATGTGAAGTTTTTATTCATATTATGAGATTTTAGCTCCCATAAAATATTTTAAGGCAAAATGTGTTTTTGCAACAAAACCACGTTGTATTATGTAGGGGTGTACCGGAATGGAAATTTTGAATTCCGACCGGAACTAGAATTATATTAATGTCATTTTTTACCTTCAAGATTGAAAGTGAGAGCCTGCACCTCAGCATTGTGGCTATATAATATAGATTTATAACTTATAATATATAGATAGCCTATTTCATTAATTTAGTTCTTCTTTCATTTAAATTTAATATGTTGTTTTGTTTGTTTCTTATAATTTTATTATTGAAAGTTTTAATCTGCGTAATATTTATGTTTAAAATTATATATTTATAATTATATAATATAAAATTAAATTTTTATTTTTCGAGGTTAAAATTGAAATATTTACTGTATTAGGCATCCTATATTTTTTAACTAATTAAAATTTTAAGTAACATTTAATATAAGAATATTCTCATAGGCAGGTAACATTTTAGAGGAAAAAAGAGCTACTTTATTGCCTAAAACTGGATGGCAACTATTTTTGCATCACAATATTCCTAAACTTCAAGAAATCCTTACATAATTGATTACTACAAATAAAATTACATTGTGTTCGTTAAGGTGGTACCCCAGGGAAAAAATGAAACTGTGAATTATTATATAAAATGTATCTTTTTGATGAAAACTTGTTTTAATAAAGTGTTATAAATATTTTTATTTAAATAGATAAATTTTAAAACTTATTAAAAATGCATAATGGCGGAAAAAAGAACAACAAAGGCTGTATTTCAAAACATAATATCTTTATCTAGTGAAAAGATTATGGATTAAAAATCGATACAGTTATAAAACATCTTATTATATACCGTTTAACCCATGCATTTTTAAATTTTTTGAAAATTACTCTTTTTATCACGAATTTACTAAAAAAATTGAAAATTTTTGACTTCTTCTATAGATTTATAGCAATAACTTTTTATCTAACCAAATCCAAGAAAAACCCATGGGTCAACCGGAGCATCAATATTAAATAAACATTTCCTGAAAATTTCAGCTCATAAACATAAACTGTACTTAAGTTATCATGTTTTGAATTTTAAAAAACCCTAAAAAAACATTTATGCAAAAAAAACAAGAAATGAAAAAGAATAGATCATTTTGAAGTGTTAAAACGACTAAAAACCACCAGCTACTTAAAATTATTTTTTCTTATCCTGTTCAGCATCACGGGAAACCGTGATCTTGAACAGGATAAGAAATATTATTTGATCTTAAAGATTTTCTCCTACTTTTTCCTTCATTATTCGATTTTAAATTTATTCGTTTAACACGAGCAATATTTGCTAAAATTGATTTTTTACAAGTGACTGAACCAATTAAACCATAATGCTTTAATACATTTAAGACACCATTTGCACCATCATTGTAATGGATCACTGCTGAATGAACACCCATTTCAAGAACATTTTTCCCTACAAAGTTGTTTTTGGGTACACGAGACCATATCAAAGAGTGTTTTTGTTCCTTTGTATTTTTTAACCAAATTACGTAATTGTGTACCCAACCTTTTTTGGACATGACCAACACATTCCAGTTTTTCTGGTATCACTTTAAACTCATGATAAGGATCAGCAGATAAAACATCATTAAAAAATGATGTATCTCCATCACCGAGATATTCCGTATAAATCAAATTATTCTTTTGAACAGATCGCTTGAAAATATTCACTGCACCAATAGATTCCATTGCTCCAGAAGGTTTATGATGATTAATGGAACAACCATGTCTTACTTTCCAAGAATCAAACTTTGGTGAATGTTTTCTCTTTTACCACATTTCACACCCTTTGCAGTGTTTTGAGAGAACTTCTGCATCAATACACTTACCACCAGATAATGCAGTAACTACTCCATTCAATGACATGTGCCCACGTTTTTGCCAAGAACCATCAATCGAAACACGTATTTTTGATGGTTCATTGGTATCATCACCATTTTGAAGCTCAGTAGCAGCTTTTTTCATACTATTATTTGCAACTTCTTTGTAAGCTGTCATAACATCATGGCTAACTATTTGAAACCCATTCAGTGTCAAACAATCTTCATCAAAGATAACTTAAAGGGTCAATCTTTCATAAAATTAAAAAAAAAAAAAATCAAAAAAATTTTTTTTTGTCATTTTTCTTCCTGGTGTACCACCTTAAGAAATTTTTACTTTTTATTTAGGTTTACCTGTAGTTCTTCATTGCCCTTGAGGACAATGATTTTTTGATTACATTAACTCAGTCTGTGTCACATGTCTTAAAAAAATGGTAAAAAATAAATTCCGGCATTCCGGTGTAGTATGAGAATATTATTCCTGCGTTTTTTTTTACTCCTTATCAAAACCTCATATTAAATTTTTACTCCCATAATGGGATTTTTACTCCGATAAAATATTTTGTGGTTGATTAAAACACGCATATATATATATATATATATATATATATGTATATATATATATATATATATATATATATATATATATATATATATATATATATATAAATATATATATATATATAAATATATCTATATATATATATATATATATATATATATATATATATATATATATATATATATATATATATATATATATATATATATATACGTGTTTTAATCAACCAAACCACTTTGTATTTTGTGAACACTTATAAACATTTTAGTTACTGCGGTTTATTGAAAAGCAATATAGAAGTGAATCTTTTAACGCAGTGGCAAAAACATTGTTAAAAATTTAACGATGCATACTAAACTTGCCGACGTTTATAGTTTCTAAAAAAAAAAGTATATACCCAAAGACAGCTATTAGTAAAGGACAAAATTTGGAACAAAACAAAGCTCTTTGTAATTGAAGATAATAAGTTGTATATCTCGGTAAATCTCGAGTTAAGGTCAGTAATTTATACAATTATCACTTTTTATACTAAAGTGATTTGAGATAAATGTATGAATTTTTATGTATATATGTATCATGTTTTACCTGATAATGAATCTAGTTTAGCAGCCGTAGCACAGTAGTTGGAGTGTTGTACTCGTAATCTAGGGTTTCCAAGTTTTGAAACCCCAAAACACATAAACGTAGGCAGTTAGGTTGGAAATGGAGAATCTACTCATTAAATGTTAATCCCCGTGATCAATGATTTGTGATAAAAGTATTAGAAACCATATAAACAATAAAAATATGAATTTTTATGTTTATTTAGTATAAATAAGCTTAACTAGTATAATACATGTTCTTTACATCTTCAAATGTTCTAAAGATACACTGTATGTAAGATATTATATATAGTGTACATACTTTATATTATTTATCAATTTTTCCAATTCAATTTTATAATTTTGTACTACTATTTTAATATATATTTTCTATAAGTAAATTTTATTTGAAAATAATATAAATAATAAATAAATATATATAAATAATATAATATAAAATTAAAGCCTATTCTAAAACCAATATTGTAAATGAATACATTTTTTTATTTTTTTTTATAGAGAAAAGGTTATTTGGTGTTAAGAAGAGCAACACCATGTAATTATGTTTGTGCATGATGGTATGATATTTCTAATGAGGCTAATGCATTATCTGGCCACATTGGCATCAAATCAACAACAGAACATATTAAAATTAGATTTTTTTGGTTTCAAATGGTTTTGTAGAAAAATTTCGGTTTCAGTACTTTTTATAAACTGGGTAATAGGCATAATTTCAGTTAAATAACATACTAAAAACCAAAAGTTTTGTAAGATTTTTATCAAACTTAGAAAAATATTTATTATTGACAGTTATTCGACAAAATATTTTACCATTTCTAAATGAAATGTTAAACACGTCGTTCACAAATTACTTAATTTTTTAGTTGTAAATGGCGCAAATCCATCTGCTTCTTAAAAATATCAAAGTTCTTAATAATAAAAAAATATCTAGTCGTTACTAGCATCTTCAGCTTTGAAAAGTTTGTAATTAAAGCTGAAGATTAGCATCTATCAAGAATCTTGCAAAAATTTCTTAAAATTAATAAAAAAATTAGTATTGAGTGAACATCGATATTTATATATTAACTTAATTCAACTCTCATACAAGATTTAGTCATTTAGTATATATATATATATATATATATATATATATATATATATATATATATATATATATATATATATATATATATGGCATATACTTTTGCGCTATTATTTTTTGGTAATATAATTTTGGTAAAAATGATTTTGCGAATGACGCCTTCCAAAGTTTGTAACAAAGATGTATGATGTACATGTATGTAGTTACATACATGTATGTATACACATACAATTATGTGTATAATCCAATATATTTCTCTTGGTATACTATTATTGCATATTTAACTAATTTTTGACCATTCATATATATAAATATTTTGTTCTATCACCACTTTTTAAAAATTTGAGTGATTGATTGCTTTATCAACTTTTTTTTTTACTATTTTGAAACCTAAGTTATATTTAAAAAGATTGCAGAGAAAACATAAGAAATAAAAATCTTTTAATATGCCGTCTCTTAAAGTTTTTATTTTTTAAATTGTTATATCTCAAACATATATATATATCTATATATATATATATATATATATATATATATATATATATATATATATATATATATATATATATATATATATATATATATATATATATATATATATATATATATATATATATATATAAATATATATATGTCTAAAATAATCAGACATTTATTTTAATATTTTTTGTATTTATTTTTTTGACATTTATTTTAATATTTTTAGTATTTTAATTTGTGTATGTAAATTTATTTTAATTGATAATGTAGCTAGTTTATAATAAAAAAGAAATCAAAAAATAATTGTAAAATGTGTTTGAACCATTTTGGATGATAGATACACCTCCATTTGCAAATATTCTGTGAAAAAATAAAAATTAAAAAGATAAATTATATTTGTCAAACAATGGGGCAATTGTATACTACCACTTTTCCCTAAATTTTCTTTGACAATCTCATGCAAATATGCATCATTTGTTTGAATCTGCAGTTATTCGAAATTTTGATTATTTAAAATGATTTTTAACCCCTTAACAGAAACCCCGTCTGTTTTTTTTTTTGTTTTTTTTTTTTAGGTGCCTTAAGAAGTCCTAACGATCTTGTCACAGAGCACCGCGGATGTGCATTTAACCAGGAAGTTCACGCCTCCTTCCTTACCGTGACGCGAAAATATATCCAGAGCTCGTTTCGAACCTGGATCTCCTGTTTATAAAACAAGCGTTCTAACCACTGCGCCACGGCCGCACCGAAAATTCGAACTTTTTTTTCGGTTGAAGATAGCATTGCATTTCAAATTATAACACGGCGTCCAATCGAAAGAAAACAGTCCTGACAGTCAAAGAAAAATATCTTTCTCTTAAATACTTGGAAAAGGTCTAACTGTAATGAATGCTGCCAAAGCATTAATTGTTCTTCAAAACAATTACTGAAAACTTTCTTGCATAAGCTAAAGAAGACATAACAGAATAAACATAACAGCAATTATGAATCTGACCAAATTGAAAATGACAAAAGTTAGGTTTTGGAGATCATGATTCTGTTGATAAAGCTGTGTATAAATGGTTTACGATAAAAATACGATATAAATAATTCCCCAGCTCATCCTAATGTTGACTACCTCAAAGCAATTCCATTAGTATTTTTACCTTTCTATTTTAACTCCAAAACTCAACCAATTAACCAGAGAGTCATAGAGAATTGTAAACTTTTATCTCATAAATGTTGTAAGGCGTCAGATCAAATACAATAATACCGGTAAAACGACCTTAAAGATCAAGATTCTTCAAGCAAGTTGGTCATATCATGAGGCGATGTATTGACAAACACTGTAAAGAACTAAATTTAGCAGAAAATAAGGGTTGCAAATTTAAATGGTGAAGATGATCCTTATAAATTGTTTAAAATAAACGTTAACAAGCTTAGATCACGTGGTTAAGTGGATGAAGACTTTGTTGTTGACGATTTCGTTAACATAGATTTTGAGATTTGTAGAACCAAAATAATTGCACAGATCAAGAAGTACTGGATTCCATTTTAATCAGCGATTGTGCTGAGAAAGAAGAAGAGACATATTAAAAGTCAAACAATTTGCCTCTCGAAAAGCCAAAATAATCAGAGATTGCACGTGCAATAGAATTACTTAAATGCTAGCCTCTTTTTGACAGTAATGACGGCGAAATCAGATATCCACTAAGTCTCCTAAGATGTTTGACAAACACTCTTAAGAAAAAAAAATCGAAAAGAGATGATTTTTCAAAAAATTGTAAAGAGTTTGTTATATTAGAAGAAAAAGATTTAAGCAACATTTTAATACAAAGCATTTTTTTTGTTTTTAACGTCTATTTCTGGTAAAATTTGAAAATAATTTGAAATAAGTCATTTTAAAGAGGATTTTCAAATGTTCGAAATTTCGGTTAGTCGAATTAAATTCTTATTCCCCAAGGAGGTTAATGCTTACTATATTTTTTCAATTTTATTTTTTGTCTATATGTTCTTCAAAACTTATAGTAGAAAAATATCAATTTGAAAATCTGAAAAGAGAAGAGACGATGGCGAAGTGGAGAAGGTATAAAAGGGTAAAAAAAAAGAGAGAAAAGGTGGGGAAGGGTGTATCAATTTAAAAAGCCTAATTAAATTTTGAAAATTTTTTGACAAGTTAATCAAACATGCTTTATTTTTATGTAAATATGAAAAAAAGTTGTTAGTTAAACCAAAACTTTTGGTGATCTTAGGAAATTATATTAAAAAAAAGGTAGGAAAGTTTTTTCGAAAGTATTTTTAATTTTTTATTGTAAAAACTATTTAGTCTTCTTTGACAATTATAAATTTATTAATGGCCAAGCATAATAAGTAAACTTGTTTTTGTCTGAAAAAATTGTCAAAATTTGTTTTGTTTAAAAAATAATGTTCCTTAATCTAAGCGTACTTCATTTTTCCACCAGGCCGTATGACCGTACGTATATTTTGAAACCCTATACAGGCTCAGAATAGACAGAAATATGAGCAATCTGATTCGCTGATTTTGAAAGAGAGGCAAGTGCGCATTTGTTGAAAAATATATTTATAATCAATACAGATAATCGAAATGAATTTTATAGTAATGATAAACTAATTTTATCAATAAACTAAGTTTATCAATACAAGTTTTGTGTTACTATCAACACAGGAAATTTTTTTATTTTACTACTCTTCAGAGTATTTAAAAGGTATCAAAATCTAATTGTACAAGAGAATTTTCACTCGTAAAAATCTTAAAATTACCTTGGTGATGGAAGTTTTATCTGTTGTTAATTTAAAGAAATGGAAAAAAAAATTTATGTATTGAAGTAAATTCGAAAAGATTTATAAATATATTTCTTGTAAAATATGTTCTTGGTCTTAAAGCATTCTCAAATAAAAAGTTTATATACAATTGTCCAGGCTACTTGTGAAGTACTTTTGCATATAAAGATTATATGCAGCTTTACCAGACTACTGGTGAAGAACTTTATTTATAAATTGATTTATATGTTAATTATAAAGAGTTGAACATTAGAGTTTTTAAATAAAGAAAATTTGTACTGATTGCAAAACTAGCTTACATGTTCCGTGTCAGAGTTTGTTTTTAGTTCATGTTTGAGTTCAGAGGAGATTTGTTTTCATGTTTTGTTTCAACCATAGTTTTGAGGAGACTGATATATTTTTTTATTACATAACTCTAATGAAACATCGTCTTAAACCATTTAACACTTTTTAAAAATTTAAGCGTTTTACGGAACCGATAAATGTGCTAAAATTTTGTGCAACGATTTTTGAAGATTGATTTTAGAGATAGAGGTTGTACCAAATTTTGTTGACTTATTTTTTATAATTTCATATAAACATAGATACTTTTTCAAAAATAGAATGATTTAACTTGGATAATATGTGTCTTCTGATTACAATGACGAATTTTATAAGTGGGTTTATTGATATTCAAAACTGTTATTTACTTTCTCTATCGAGAAAATATTGAAGATAAAGCCTGACAAACTCTATCTTTTTCAGACACTCGAGTATGCTCAATTTTTATATTTCTGCCAAATTTTATTGCCAAATTCAGAGGCGGTGATATCTTATTTGGGCGCACAATTTTGGTACCTAATTTCCATTTTTCTATAATCTTGTGCAGACTTATGTTGATTTATTTTTCATACCAACATAGATATTTTTTAAAAAACTTGAATGAATAAACTTTAATAATATGTGTTTTCTGAGTAAAATAATAAACTTTATAAGTAGATATGTTGATATTCAAAAGTTTTGGTTTTTTACTTTCTGCATCAAGGAATTATTGAAGATAAAGCCTGACAAACTCTCAATTTTTCTGACACTCGAGTTAGCACATTTTTTATGTTCCTGCCAAATTTCGTTGCCAGATTCAGAGGCGGTGGTACCCTATTTAGGTGCACAACTTTGGTACCTAATTTCCTTATTTTTTAATCATTTGCGGGAGGAGGGGGGGAGGGGAGGGGGGAGTACGAGATAAAATTCTTTGCAGGTTAAATTTTATTATTATTGATAATCACATTGTTATATTTTAATAACAATAACAATAAATTAAAATTAAATAACAATAATATAAACCTTTTTAGCTTAAAAAGGTTTATATTATTGTTTTTTTATATTATTACTGTCATAATTAATAATTTTATAATGTTGCTTTATTTAGATAAAATGAGTGAAAAGTTAAATTGTAAGAATTTTAATAATTTTGAAATTTATTTGTTGATTTTTGAATGGAAACAGTAAAACTAATAGTAATACTATTATTATTAGTAATAATATTACTATTAGTGTAAAATTATTAAGGTATAAGACCCCTCAAAAAATTATTTATTGAAAAAATCTCTTTAATAAAAAACCAAGTATATTCTGAGAAACAACTGTATAACAGGATTTTAAATAATCCAAATAAATTTATTAGTTGCCATGGTTACGAAGTAAAATGGCTGACACCCAAAAATGTTTAGGGCACCCCGGCCATTCTATCTCAGTAACCGAAAGCATATAGAATATGACTTTTTGGCATATGATTAACAACATAGTAATCTACAAACTGAACTAAAATTGTTCTACAAAAAACAAAGTATTTAAGCTCTGCTGAGTTTTTCAAAATGGCGTATTTAAAAAAATGCATTCTTGTGAACTAAATCTTCTATAAATCAAAAACTCTTAACAGTATTTTAAAACTTTTAGTTCCAATTGTAAAACTAGATGCAATAAATATTTGGTGAAAATTTAATGTAAATCTGACATTTAAAATCTGTTATTTATAAGAACAAGAACCAGAATCATATAGATAACCTTCTTGGTTATTCTCTGAGTCATCTTTTTTTTTTTTTTGCATCCACGAATAACTTGTTTTCGCTTTTTAGATGTTGGTCGATTTTAATACTCTAAAAGTTAAACGCTTTTTGTTTACGATTGAACAGCGAGTATATATACCAGAAATAAAGAGTAATCTTTTACAATCACCATCACCATAATAGCTAACATACCTTAGTTTACTTTGTGAAATAGAACGGCCAAATATTCTTTGTGCACCAATTACTTCCATGCCAGAAGCAGAGCCACGATAATTTTATTTACAAACATGTGGTAACTTTCAAGCTTCAAATGCAAAAGGATTATTTTCTTTAAGTTTTAATTTTAGACTACGTGCTTTGCATGACCGACTCATTGGCTCGTAATCAAGAATTTTACCTGTGGCCATTGATATTGTTGTAATAACTCCATTTAATGAAGAAAACCCACTATGTTGCCAACTACCATCAGCTGATAATGCAGTGTTAACAATATTTGAAGAAGATTGACAAATTTCTTTAACAGCATCAATTATTGTTTCTTTTGCGACAATTTTAGCACAATCAGAGACAGATTTATTTATTTTGTTGTAATCATTTTTAATCATAGGTTTAGGAATGTTCATTAAAGATGTAAACTTTTCTAATCCTGAAATAACTTGACTACATGGCGCATTGAATAAACTATTATACTATTTACATTCAAAAAATTTTTCCAGAATATTTCTTTGAAGTATAAAATTCAGTTTTTTCATTGCAGTTAGAGCAGCAAATATTAAACAGTGAGTTGAGTCCTTATTTTTTGAGGAAACATTATGAAAGATTGAATTCTGATTGTAAACATTTTTACAACATAGTTGATTAATTAAACTAGACAAGATTTCAATACCAACAGTTCAATAACCAACAGTTTTATTTTTATTATGCTGAGTTGTCTCAATTTTCTCAATTTTTATTGAGGATATCGATGAATTTAAAGAAGTTTTACAAGAAATATGGTCATTTTCATAACTAATAACCGGAGTAGAGATGTGACGCGTTTTTTTGGTTCTTGTTTTTTTGGTTTTTTTGGTCGTTTTTTTGGAAAAAAAACGCAGGGGTCCTTTTTTTTGGTTTTTTTGGGAAATATTTAAAAACTCATCATTTAAGCTACTAAATTTAACTTTAATGGCAATATTATTTAACACATTTTAATTTCAGATTTATATAGGAAAACTAAGGTTGAATTTGACTAAAATTCTTTTTCTGTTTTATTGTTAATGTTTAGGTTAACACGGTTATAGCAGTCCTGTATAAAAAATTATTAGTTAATTTTATCTTCCTCTATTTAATTTTTATTGACTTTATTGTTATATATTGACACAATGGCACAATAAACACTTCTTATCTAAATTTATTATACTTAACTACATTTACTTAATTTTATTTATTATTTGATATATATATATATATATATATATATATATATATATATATATATATATATTTATATATATATATATATATATACAGGCCCGGTTCTAACAGTTTTCTATGTGTAGGCGAGATGCAAATTTGCCGCCGCAAAAATTAAAAATGCAATAATTTCCAATTTGAAGGAAAATAGAAAAACACTGAAAATCAAACTTTAATATATTTTTATTTTATTACGAAAAATTACACAAATACAAAGTAAATAAAAAAACTGAATTTATACAAAAATAAAAAACAAAACAAATTCCATTCATGAAAAAATAAAAAACAAATCGTAATTAAAAGTGAATTTTCCTAGCTTTTAATTCTGCGAAATCTTTAACCAAATCTTCTATGTCCAAATGATCAGCAATTTCTTTCTCGATGGAAATCGTAGCTAGACCAACTAAACGATCTTGACACATTTGTGATCTGAAATAGGATTTTATTATTTTCAGCTTTGAAAAGCTTCTTTCAGCACTAGCAACTGTGACTGGTAACGTTAGTAGTATGCGAAGAGCTATCGAAAGGTTTGGGAATACTTCGACAACATTAGATGTGTAAATACATTTTAATACACTTTTTGGATCGCTATTGGAAGTATCAAGTCGTCTCCCAATAGCTTTAATTTCATACCAAAGTTCGACCCCGTTGATATCAGATTGGCCATCAGACATAAGCGCTAACTCCAAGTCCTTACAGTGTTTCAATAACTCATCATCCGTAAAGTGTTTGCTGCCGATATTGTAAAGAAACCCAAATAACTCGTTATATTCCGATAATTGCGTAAATCTTTCATTTATTGCTTGAATTGCGATGTCCAATATTCGATTGAAAAAAGAAACTATGATACTCTATTTTTTTTTTTTGGGAAAACACAAAATAAATTAAGAAAATGCCGCTCTAGAAAAGTGCCGCCGTCGGCTGTCGCCGACGTCGCCTACGCTTAAAACCGGGCCTATATATATATATATATATATATATATATATATATATATATATATATATATATATATATATATATATATATATATATATATATATATATATATATATATATATAATTTATGTTAGTGTATTTTACAAATAGAGTGCTTAATGTTCTTAAAGAACAGAGCAATAATTAATTAGTAAAAAACACTTATCTAACTTTTATCTTCGACTTGAAGTTTCACCATAGCTGGACCAACAGGAATAGTTCTAAATGAATCTTCCTTCCTTCTAAATGAATCCTTCCTTCCAGAACTCTTCCTGATGATCCAGCAATGGTGAAACTTCAAGTCGAAGATAAAAGTTAGATATGTGTTTTTTACTAATTATATATATATATATATATATATATATATATATATATATATATATATATATATATATATATATATATATATATATATATATATATATATTTAATATTTGATATATATATATATATATTATTATTATTATTATTAATTTACTGTACTCATAAAGTTTTGAGTTGCAAATAAAAAGTTATAAGCAGTTTTAAAAGCTCTTTTTAATAATCAATTATGTTCTTTATTTAATTATATTTAATTTTTAATTTTGCATAACATAAAAATTTTAATTATAAAAATGAGTAAAGCAGGCCATACAAGAGGAAGAAATAAAACCGTAGTTGCCAATTTATTTATACCTATAAAACAAATTAGCAAAATGGAAAGAGTTAAATGTTGCTTTTGCTTTGACATTATGTCTAAAAACGGAACTCAAATAACTAAGCTTGTTGAAAAATGTCGAAAATGTCCTGAAGAAATAAAAAGTCCATATGCAAATAAATTAGGTCATAGCAAACAGACTCTTCTGGAGATGCTGAACCAAAAGCAAAAAATTCACGATCTAATTCTTTTGTAACATCCTCTTCTGAATCAATTTGTAGAAGTAAAACACCAAGTTCTGTGTTTGACAGCATGACAAAAACTGAAAAGGTGTGTATTTTTAAATTTTAAGATTTATTTGAAGAATTAACTGATATGGTAACTAGCTTATTAAAAATTCATGATTTAAGATTTGTTTCATGATTGACTTATGTACCAGTATGACATTATCTTTTGCACATCTAGCCAGAGCAATATATGCAAGTGGATCGCCACTCCATATAGTAGAAAATAACTATATAGTAGAAAACAACTATCTTTTTGAACAAGTTACGTCCTGCTTATAAGCTTCCGTTAAGACATGAAGTGTCAAATGTGTTATTAGATAATAAATTTTCAAGGATTTCAGCAAATGTTAAAGAAATGGTAGCAACTGCAGATTATCTTGGATTTATGTGTGATGGATGGAGCAATTTAAGGTACAATAACAATTTATTATAATATTAGTTGATGCAATTGAAGCTATATTATTTAGTTAATAAACAGATCATGTTTGTTTATAGGGGAGACCGGGGCTAGTTGGCCGCAGGGGTAAGTTGACGAACTGATGAAAGGCTCTAAAGATAAACTGCGTTTATCTTTAGAGCCTTTCATCAGAAAGTGACAAAAATTACTCAGAAACTTCCTTATTGACCATTTCATCATTCACTGTAGTATTGTCAGGATTCGCGCATGTGCATGGGAGATATTAAGATTTATGCGTTTTCTGGACAAAAACGTAACTTTTAGAACATCGCTTCCTTTTTACTTTACAAAGAAAATATTTAGTCGTATGAAAAAAAATTATTGTAAAAGTTCCAGTCACAATTGTTTTACTATATCCAGTCAGAATTTTTTATCAAAGCTGCCGTTTTTCAGGATCTATAGACTGTTTATTAAAAAAAAGCTTTCGGGGTAAGTTGACAAATTTTTCATGGGGTAAGTTGGCTCATAGCATTTACTATGGAAAAAAATATTTATTTTTATAAAATTATTATTTTTTTTTTTTAAACTTTTAACAATATTGAAAATATTTATTCTTACAAAAAAATTAAAAAAAAAATTTTTTTTGTTTTTTTTTCCACAGATAAAAGGTGGGCTACTGTTTGGCTTTTATACGGACTAATATTTGGTACCAGCTAAAAGTAATATTAAATTTTGGGATAACCCCGTGGTGGGGTAAGTTGGCGCAATTTTTTTTTTTTTTTTGAGGGCCCGGAAAGGCCCCAAGAATTTTTTTTTGTAAATGAATGCAAATTTTATAAGATACCCTAATCCATACTCTTTAAGACTGCACTTTAATATTTTTAAAAAAATGTACTGTTAGGGCTACAGAGCTCATAGAGTAAAAACCGAGCCAACTAGCCCCGGTCTTCCCTACGCTGTTTCTTCTTTACAGAAATGAAGCTATCATTAACTTTGTAATGACATTGCCTTCTTCATCACCCATTTTGTGGAAGACATTGCCTACAGGTAAAACCATAATTCTAGTACTGTATACAATGGATTTACTTAACAGACTGGTAGACTTTTAAAATATGCATATTTTTTTATAATTAACTTTGATATTAAATTTATAACAAACAACACTGAAAACCATTTGAGTAAGCAGAAATAATATATCAGTAAATAGGTTTATAATACTTATATAGTACAGTATATATAATATATCCTAAACTGTTTTGTAGGAACATTAAGCCATTCTGGTGAATATATGGCAAATGAAATAAAGAAAGTTTTAGAAGAAATTAATCGTAACAAAGTTTTGGGCATTGTGACTGACAATGCTGCAAATATGAAAAAGGCATGGACTCGTCTAAAAGATTGTTATCCCCATCTTTATTTTAAATACTATTTTCAAATTTGAAAATACTATTTAAATTAATAAATTAATTGTAAAATTATTGAAAGAAAATCTTTTTATAGATTGGTGCATGTGAGGCGATACACAACATTGCTGCAAGTACGCCTGAAGTAAACAAAGAAATTATGATGTTTGACTTGGCTAATTATCAATCAAAGGGTGGTATATTTTCAAAACCTTTTATTTGGACTGCAGTTGGAATAACTCAACCCATAAATTGGTCGAAAGGGTTGTGTTCCTTTACTAAACTATCAAAAGTTGCATCTAGAATTCTTCAGCTACCAGCTTCAAGTGCAGCATGTGAGAGAAGTTTTAGCACTTATTCTAACATTCATAGTGCAAAAAGAAATCGCTTAACGACTGAGAGGGCTGGAAAACTAGTTTTCATTTCACAAAATTTAAAACTTGAAAATGTTGAAAACACCAGTTATGAAAATGGTATAAGCATAACTACTCCTCAAATTAATAACGCAAGTGTAAATAAAGTTCCTAGCACTTCAATGCCTTGGTCAGAGTCTGAAGCAGTTAATATAGAAAGTGACAGTGACTTTGTTTATGAATCATTAGATGAAGGTAGTCTAGGGCGGCAAGACTCGGACTCAGAAAGCACATCCATTTAGAATATCTTTTATAGTTTAAATACATGTTAAAATTACTAAATTATTGACTTTTTTGTTTAAATATTTATACTTTTTTTTAATTGAGTATATACTACACTACACAGTGCTACACTATTTAGCACTAAATTAATAACGAATTAAAACTAATAAAACATTATTATTCAAAAATATTAGAATATGTAAAAATTAAATTTTTTATTAAAACATTAACTTTAAATTGGTGTTTATACATTGTATTTGTGATTATAATGATCATATACTACAAATAGACAGAATAAAACAAAAACTCTTCCAAATTATTTAATAAGAAAAATAAAAAACTTGTTTAAAAAGTAAAAAAAAAAAAAAAAAAGACCAAAAAAACACCAAAAAACCAAAAAAACAGTTCAAATTTACCCAGTCGAAGGAATAGATTTATATCTCAAGAACTAAATCTTACTTTTCAAATGCGAGTTCAGCGATAAATTTCGTGTCAGAATTACACAAAATATTTTTTTTTTGATTTTTTAATGATTTTTAAGGGGTCTTACACCTTAATAGGGTGTTTTCAATAATACGGTGCTTACTTCAACCCCACATACACCCTGACTCAAAAATCAACCTCTCGTATTTGTTCTAGAAGGAAATAAAAACAACTACTTGCATATAAAAACTAGCAATTACAAAAAAAAAATTATCTTTTAAAGATGAATTATTGATTTTATGACAGTGAAGGTGGAGGTTGGGTGGCCCCTCTAGCCTACCAGATACACCCTGAGGGTGTAGGACAGTGTTAATGTGTAGGCTATTCTTATATCTATCTATTGAAACTAAGTTTTAGGCATATATATATGATTTGACAAAGGTCATAACTTTTTGTGGAATCATTCGATTTTAATAATTTTTTCACTTTTAAAATATTCAATAGAAGCTCTTTCTCATGATATATAACAACCTAGAATTTAATCAATAAAAAAATTTCATGTAGCATACCTAACATTAACTTATATATAAAATACTATTTGAAAATTTAACAAAAGAAGTGAAATTTATGTTTGTCTACTGAACAGTAACTTTTTGTACAGTTACATATAAACACTGACATTGAAAGCAAGAAAAAGTATTGAAGTCAAATTAGTTAACCAAATAAACGTGGATTATGGCAAATGATTGTGGCATTTTTTGTATTGTAATAATTGAAAAAAAAAAAGATTTAAAAAACCACACTAAGTGGTTAAAATTGAACGTTTTAATGAAAGAAGAGTAATAAAAAAAATTCAATAAAATAAAATAAAATTATCAAAAAAAAAAAAAAATCAGTTGTCATGCTATGAATATTTTTGTTATTATCAAATGTGTTTTGTACGTATAAACTCTTGAAATATTTAACTTGAATTTGCATGTGTGAAATTTTGCAAGATTTCTAAATGTGTTTCTCATCAAATGTAATGTCCATGTTCTATAATGCATGCTCAATACAAAGTTTATATGAAGTTGCACCAGACTACTGGTAAAGTACTTAAAGTATGCAAAGTATACATTTTAAGCTGAGACAGAGGTTGTTTTAAGCTCGTTACTGCATCTTTATACCAACTTGTTAATTATAAATATTTAAACATTTAAATTTTTTTGGAAAAAGAAAATTTTTACAGATGTTTTACCAAACTAGCTTACATGGTCCATGTAAATCTACGAGCTCTGAAGAAGTTACTGTTTAACTGTTTTGAATAGGCTGATAAGGTGAACAGTTCTTTTGCACAGTTACATATAAGCGCTGATATTACAAGCTAGCAAAGAGTATTGAAGTTAAAAAACTTATCCAGTTAAAGATAAATTATGAAAATTATTGTAATAAGAAAAACTTCGTCAAAACAAGCTTTAACATTTGAAGAAGTTTAAAAAATATAATTTATTAATATTACTTCAAGATAAAACATGAAACGTCTCTATTTTTATATTATTATGCAAGAGGTATTCACAGAAATTGAAAAAAAGCACTCTCGACTATATTGGTTATATTAAAAAGTTTACATAATAAAACTATTCATAAAATTTGGAAATATATTCTGCTCTAGAAAAATAAAAAATAAACTTTTTTTTTTTTTTTTTTTTTTTCTAAAGGAGTATGTATATAATGTAAAATAAATTGATAGCATAATAAATGTAAAGTTTATCAAACTTTGTTGCTTTATTTAATATTATTTACCATCAGTTGCTATTAAAGGATAAACATTTTTTACCAATTATAGAATACATATATATCAACAAACATGTGCTTTATATGTATTGACTTTTGATATTGAAATAAACATCAACATGAGCTTGTATGTTAACAATTTTTTTTGTTTCAACCTTTTTACACTTAGTTTTTCATAAAGGTGTGGTAAGTTAAGAGTTATTCCTTTTGGTAATCAGTTTACTATATCAAAACACACTTGTGGACATCAGGTTATAATTTTTTTCTTATATCTTATTATGCTACAATGCTTTGGAATTTTTTATTCTATACATTACCAAAGGCAATCTAAGTCAGCTCTTGCTCACAATTGCTTTTATTTTGAGAGTGTTGCAAATTATCTAAGCTAGCTATAACAATAAGCAATATTCTCAAATCAATAAGCAATATTCTCAAACTTAAAATGTTTTAGTGACGTATACAATTTATATATGGGAATAATAAGGGTAAAAATCTGAAAAGAAATTAGGTTCTTTTTGAAAACATTTTCTTGTTACAGGAAAATGTTTTTGTTGTTACAGGAAAATGTTTTTTTTGTTACAGGATTAATGGGAACTTAATTTGAAAAAACTTATATCAAGTTAATAATATTCAATTGATATTACTTGGTAAATTTTAAAACTGTTTTAAAAAATCTATCGTAGGAGAATCGCAGCATAGTCAAGTTCTATCATCTGGTTTATAGTTTGTTACAACGTTTGTCATTTTTATATCTTATAGTTATAAAAACCATTAGGAAAACAAACTCAATTTTTAAAATCTTTATTTCTAAGAAAATATTATGAAAATCACGGACGTTTTGAGCTGTGAAGTTTTGTAAAAGTATAAGTACTATATTGTATAAAATTGGATAGAAAAATCATACTTTTTTTGTTATTATTATTTGGCAATTACTCAGTTTCACTTTTATTAATCGATACGTTTTTTGACATTTGTTTTGATTTAAACTTACGCGCAAAAGCCTCTTTCAAAGCTCTTTCAAAATCAGCGAATTAGATTGCGCATAGCTCTGCCTATTCTGAACATGCATAGGGTTTCAAAATATGCTGACCGTACAGCTAGTTTTTTTGTCCAATTATTAATACTATTTTTATACTTAACCTCGTACAGGTTAAGTCCAAATTACCAGGACAATTGGGTTTAGTTAATTTAATATAACTTATATACCGAGCATCTCTAATATGAAAATATTTTACTAAAACTATTAGGCAGATTGGGTTTAACCAAAAAATATATTAATCAGAAACTTACCATCAGGGATCACACTCAGGTAGATAGAATCCTCATATTTATAATAAACCCAATCGAATCCGGCTTCAATTGCAAGAACCATAAGATTGCTAAGCAAAGTTTTGTTGTTGTTTGAAGCACGAATCAGAAATGCTCGACCTTAAAAATATAAAAAAATAACACTTTGAAAGCAAAAATAAAGAAACAAAAAAAAATGCTCTTTTTTAAGTATTTTTAGTGACTTTTTTGAATGAAACTTCAACAACAATTTTTTATGAGGAATAAAACTTAATTATAAGCTATAAATACGATAATATATAATAAATAATAAATAATAAATCTATTACCTTCATAATGCAATGATACCTTGTCTTCTTTTTCGACCACATCTGTCCATGCTTTAAGCACAACTACTTTTATATTTTTGTCAAATCGTGATGTAACCAAACTTGCCAGCGCATCAATTTTTTGTTTTGCTCGTGATGTCATTAGACGAGAATCCTCAGTTTGAAAATTAATATTTGGTTCCGAGTTCCTCACTAGAATCTTTCGAAAACCAGGCGAGTTTCTCTTTATGACATCACGTATGGCTCCACTAATTAAAATCTCGCTATTTTGTGCATCACTATTCGTTTTTCTGGGAAAAAAATCTCCATAACGAAATGAGGTCGGCAACGATTGGCAATTGATTAGAAGAACATTTATGATTAATAGTAGCAACGTAAGCTCCATTTCTAAATTCATGAAGAAGTGAATAAATAGTTATAGATAGAATAATTATAGAATAATTATAGATAGAAGCGATAAATAGAAGAAGATAAATTTTTTATAAAAAATTTGAAAACGAAAAACGTTCAAATAAACAATTTACAGTTTTATCTGAAGTTTGTATAAACTTCAAATGTATTTATAAACTGAGAATCGTTGTGTGTTTTGAGTAAAACCTTTATTAACTTTATTTTACCGAAATTGAAAGTCAAAAAACCAAGGTAAACGATGTATACAAAAATTGTAAATCCCCAACATCAATATTGTTCTTACCTTCAGTGTAAGCTAACAAAACTGATAATGATTAGCGAGATTTTTAATTATATCAGAAAAACGACTTAAAGTTTTTTTTTTTCAAAGAAGAAGAAGAAACCAACTTCATGTATAAACGTACCGGTTTAAATCGTATGGTTTGTTTAAAAAAACAAAAAATTGCATACAATTCTTATTGCAGTTATTTACAAACTTATGCTCCACAATATAAACAAAGCAGTATATGTAAAACAACATTGGGATTAAGTGAATAAATATAAAGCTACTTAAGTCTAAATAAAAAATCAAAAACTGAAATATATATATATACATATATACATATATATATATATATATATATATATATATATATATATATATATATATATATATATATATATATATTTATATATATTCCAGTTTTTGATTTTTTATTTAGACTTAAGTAGCTTTATATTTATTCACTTAATCCCAATGTTGTTTTACATATATCAAAAACTGAAATATATATATAGGCCTACCCGCAAAATTTTAATCCGAGCCCCTAAATTAATTCTATGCTCTCCTCTCCTCCCTTCCCTTACTTGACAAAAATATACATGTAAACAAAAACCTTTTTTTAAATATAAATTTGATTTTTTTTCAATTTATTTATTTTGACGTTTAATAATATATACAGTTTCGAAGCATATAAAAAAAAAAAATATTGGTGGGCAAGAAGAAGACTTATTTAGCCTTATCACCTTGCCATATTCACAGGTATTTACAAAAACCGTAATATTTAAATATCTATAGTTAACAAACTATTTATTAAAAATAAAAAATAAAACCTTCATTAATTTTTTGTTATATTACCGAAATTGAAAGTCAAAAAACCAAGGTAAACGATGTATACAAAAATTGTAAATCCACAACATCAATATTGATCTAACCTCCAGTGTAAGCTGACGAAAGTGAAAATGATTAGCGAGACTTTGATTTTTAATAATATGAGAAAAATGACTTTTTTTTTTCAAAGAATGAGAAGAAACCTACTTCATGTTTAAACGTACCGGTTTAAATCACATGGTTTGTTTAGAAAAACAAAAAATTGCATACAATTCTTATTGCAGTTATTTACAAACTTATCTCGCATGCTCCACGATATGAACAAAGCAATATTTGTAAAAAAACATTCGGATTAGGTGAATAAATATAAAGCTACTTAAGTCTAAATAAAAAATTAAAAACTGAACTTTATATATATATATATATATATATATATATATATATATATATATATATATATATATATATATATATATATATATATATATATATAACAACATTAGACAATATTGTTTCGTCCTTTAGGACTCTTCAGTAATGTATTAATTTTTATGAGACCAAATCCTAGCAGTAAAACTAGAAAACTGATTTAAAGCAATTTAAAAGATTTGTTGTGTCTTGCCAAAGTGTTCAAACTACAGAGTAGTAGGCCAGCATTAACAAAATGTCAAATATATATATATATATATATATATATATATATATATATATATATATATATATATATATATATATATATATATATATATATATATATATATATATATATATATATACGCAGAGGCTCACAAGTACAGTTCTATCAGCTCCAAAAATTGTTCTACACGCGTGTTTTTGTTTACAGTAGAAATTTTTAAATTTTGTTTGGTTTGTACTTGCCAATGCAATATTAGAATAAATTAAATAACAATGAATAAAAGAGAAATATAAACTTTTTAAAGAACTATTGTTTAAAAATGATTTAGTCCTATATATCATTGTTAAATTTTTTGATATTTTATTTTCAATATTTTGTATGTGCAAACTACAACGTAAACGTTCATCTAAGATTGCGCCTAAAAAGTTTATTCAGTTTTCTCTTTTAATGTTAGTGTTATTGATTATTAGATTAGGCAATTTGATGGGAATATTTTTTGATTTATTCACTTTGTGGAACAAAATAAATTTGGTTTTATCCACATTTAGATAAAGTTTATTACTTATAAACCACTCGACCCAAACAAAATTTTATGTACTAAATGCGTATTCAAGCAAAATAATATGTAAGATACGTAAATTTACGAATAGAGTACGTATTTAATAATACGTATTATTTAATCTGTATCTATACGTTTTATTACGTATTTAAACTTACAAAATACATTTCAAAGTTAAAACACGTATTTTTGGTATTTTAAAAACTTTAGGTTTTTATTTTTTTATCGGTTACCGTTAATTAAATATGGTCAACACGCTTTACTTTTTTATATAAACAAGCGGATTCAAAAAGTTTAGAATTTATTATTCAGATTGTCGGTGCTACTGCAGTTTCTCCCTTACCCCATATTTTTTTATTGCTGATTATGATAGAGAACTTTATGCTGATTAAAGGTCATTTTTCACACAGATTTATAAGGACATTTTTCACACATGATTATATTTATAATTAACATGGATATATTGGATACATTTAAAAATGATATAAATTGAAATTTTCTAACCACGATTTACATAGTTTTAAAGTAGTTGATTGTTCTGAGCTATTTATTGAAAAACCGTGTAGCTTGTATATAGCTGCTACTTGTAACTCAAATTATTCTAAAATATTTAGTCTAATAAACATTCAATTTGGTGTAATTTATTATTTATTTGATTTATATTAGAGCAGATCTAGTTATATTAGTATTTTGAAAGGTTAAGGATAATTAAAACGCTTAAACCTGGAGATAAAGATTTACTAGCTTTTTCCTTATATAACTCTATCAATTAAACATTAAACATTTACATATGACATTTAATGATATCCAAGAAACCTATGTATATTGAAAAATGTTTGAAAGTATGTAAAAAAAGGTTTATGAAGAACTTTATCATAATTAAAATTATTTTTCCAACTATTGCAGGACTCATGCGATAAATTTTTTTTTTTTTTTTTAAACATTTTCGCTTCCATCAATGCTGCAGGAAGCCACTAATTAAAGATGAAAGTTACTGAAAGGAAAAAGATAAAGACTGTAGAGCAAGATAACGATTGAAAGACGACTTAAAGGATTGCAAATTGTATGTATCGGGAAAGCAAGATGAAGAAAGCGAACTCCAAACAGCTGATGTTAGAGGAAAAAAACTAGACGAATAAGCAGTTTTGGAGCACCTAGGAACAGTCACAGAAAAAATATGACACTTAATTAAATGACGAGTAACACGAGAATGAATTTTATTAGATGGCACAAGAGACGCTAGCTCTTACAAATACTATAATGGACACTGCTTTAGAGCAGTGTCCATTATAGTATTTGTAGAAAAGAGAAAGAGAAGCAACATTACGACGATGTAACAATGGTTGGAGGTTGGCTGCAAGAGCAGGTCCAACTATGTTTACAATGCGTTTTTGCACCTTGTCTAAAAGAGAAAAGGCATCATTAGAAGAACCGCCCCAGATATGGCAACAGTATTCTATACAAGGCCAGATTTGAGATTTATAGAGATAGAGAATAGAATCCGAATTAAGAAAGTGACGAGCTCGATAAAGAGATGCAACCTTAGTAGATGCTAATTTTTCAACTGATTTGATATATGGTTTCCAAGAAAGATTGGAAGTAAGAGTTAATCCTAGAAGATGAAGAGTAGATGACTCATCGAGTGCATCACCATTCATAAATATAGGAAGATCTAAATTATTGCCATAATGATTGGCTAAAAAAAATTGAGTTTTGTCCGAATTGAAGTTCACCAGCCACTGTGAGCCCTATGCTGTAGCAAAAGTGAGATTCATTTCAAGCTCAAATGCCCCCTCCAAGCAATCAGAGAGTGTTGGTTTCTTATCACGACAAGAATAAATGGTAGTATCATCAGCAAACAATGCCACCTTAGATGTGAGAATATCTGGAAGATTGTTAATGTAAATTAAAAAGAGTATAGGGCCAAGGATAAAACCTTGAGGAACCCCTAAAGTTACAGAATAAGAAGAAGAGTGCTGTCCATCGAGGACAACTTTTATACTACGATTGGAAAAGAAGGATTCAATAATCTTAAAGATGTTGCCGGATACACCATAAGAAGAAAGCTTATGGAGAAGACCAGCATGCCAAACTTTATCAAACGCTTTTGAAATGTCAAGAGTGATGGCCTTAACCTCTCCACCTTCATCTAATGCACGATAAAACCTATCATTTGTTACTGTTAGTAAATCAGCTGTAGAACGAGAAGATCGAAATCAATATTGACGGTCAGAAAGTAAGTTATTACATTCAAGATGAGAAATTAAGTGTTTGTTAATTAAAGACTCAAAAACCTTGCTTATGATAGGAAGAAGACTAATGGGACGGTAGTCAGACGAATCAGATCGCTCTTCAGAATTTTTGAAGATAAGGATAACAGATGCCGCTTTCCAGCTGGCTGGAAAACAAGACTCTGATAAGCACTTGTTGAATAGTTTGAGAGTATAGACGACAGCTCCAGAGAACACTTCTGCAAGACAATAACAGGTATGTTGTCCGGGCCACAAGCTGTAGAAGTATCTAGATAAGAAATCACTTTAGATACAGAAGCTGGAGTGATATGAATGTCAAGCAATGGATCAACCTGTTTGTTGGCAATATCAGAGAACGCAACTAGTGGAATCAAGAGATGATATTGATGAAAAGTTTTTAGCAAACAATTCAGCTTTGTCTTTAGGTGAGGTGACAAAGTCTGAACCATACACGAGAGGTGGAATTAAAAATTTGCCCTTATTATTGATATTACTAAAGATTCTCCAGAAGTCACGAGAGCCAATTTTTTGAGATGAGATACGAGATTTCATGACCTGAGAATAGCGGGTTTTGGCGTTAGACAAAACCTTTTTACAATTGATTCTAGCAGTAATAAACAGACGTCTGTTTTCTGGAGAACTGTTTTGCTGATAAATATGGAAGTAATGGTTTCGATTGGCAATCGCAGCAGCATAGTGTGAGGAAAACCATGGAGGAGAGTGAGGCTTGACCTGGAATTGTCGAGAGGGAACAAAAGATTCAATGCCAGCCTGAATCCACGAAGTTATGTAAGAAGCACATTTGTCGACAGGATGACAAAATATTTCTATCCAAGGGTCATCACAAAGAAAATCACAGAAAGAATCCCAGTCAGCTTTACTGTAGTTGTAAGAGTTCCGATAATAGGGGGATTCAGGTGATGAAGAAGAATGTGATAATAGTTTTAAAGATATCAAACTGTGATCAGAAGCACCTAAGGGGGAATGTGGAGAAACTGAGCACTGATTAGGATCAGAAACAAGACATAAGTCGAGTAGAGAATGTAAATGATTAGGGTTGTCAGGAAAGCGAGTTGGAAAGTTGACTATTTGAGTTAGGGATTGAGAAAGGCAAAATTTGTGGGCTTTAATGCCTGCCGAATTACTGACACTAGAGTCAAGCCACCAGCAACAACTACATTAGCTGATGGATAAAGAGAGAGGATTTGGTCAATATGATCAGAAATAACATCAAAAAGAGTGCAGTCTCGAGATGAAGGAGAGCGATATAGAACAAAGAGAAAAGCGATAGAGTGAATTGGTGCTAAACGAAAGCACATAAAAGAATAGTCTCTGGATTCAAACCTAGTTTCACGATAAATGGGTGAGTTCTTACGAATGTAAATGCCCATGCCAAGCATGTGACTATTGGAGTATTTACGAATTAGAGGAAGATAACCATCAACACTAAGATCATCAGATGAGACAGCCGAACTCAAATTAGTCTCACAAAGAGCAAGTAGGTCTGGTGAACTTTGCAAGAGATAAGACTCAACAGAAGAAAAGTTACTTCGAAGACCACGAATATTAGTGAATGATAGGTTTAGAGAACTTGGTGATGATGATGGTTTTTTTTGTTTTATAGTTTTTGGTACTTTATTCATTTTTAAATTAGTTTGAAGAACTTGACTCAAAGCATAGATAGTACTCAGAACACCGTTTAATAGCCCAAGCAATTGCCTCATTACTACTAATAAACCCTAAGCCGTAACAAAGGGCTCCAAATGTGGTCTCCGCAATGCACACCAAAAGTACAAACAGGGACACCATCCATGTGCAACATGGCATTGTTAATACTTTGATATATTTCAGCTGTTGATGGAATCAGCCTCTCTGAGAGCTACCACAGAGATCGGGAAACCTGACTACCAGCCGGCCTCAGAACCATAAAACTGAATTTTAGAGCTGTACCCTCATTAGGAGATAATAGAATGAGTTGCCTAGTCATAAAAAAAAAGACACAAGCAAAACCCACGCATTGAGTCAAGAAGATTCAGCATTCAACATCCTAAACTGGAAACAATGTATTGAAAATACATCTGCGCCAGCCTAATAGATGAAGAAGGGGTGCGAGACTGGTCAACAGATAGAATCTGTTTACCCATTAAGTCTTTGCCTGGGAGGCCTTCAACAAGACAGTAGTTGGGTGCATTTAACATCTGCCCAAGATGGGTATTTTTATCGATACACCATCTCTAGCCTTTACTCAACCAAGAGCCCCGAGGCAGGGGGTGTTTTAAGTCGAAGTTGGCATCTCCTAACCTTTGTCTAAAAAGGCGTATCCTTGTAACACAAAATCTTGTAGGCGTATCATTGTGACACAAAATCTTTCTGGGGCAGATAAAGAATCTTTTATATGTATAGACTTTTTTTTAATTAACGGACACACCCAAGACAATAGTTTTTCCAATATCGTTGGCGACATGCGAAAATAACGAAAAAACAATTCGTGGACAAACAGTTTTAAATCTTTAACAAGAATATTATCTTCTCCTTTTTGTTTACGATCTGAATATAATTTTCTTACCCAATATCGCTTCTTATATTTGTTTTGAGATTTGTTTCTTTTATGCAATAACAATTTTAAATATAATAATTTTGTTTTCAAAAGCATACAGCGTAAACTTATTGCTACCATCTTTATTGCTGATAAATAAAAAGTGTAGCGCGAAATATCAAGTATGTGAAAATCAAAACAGCGTTTCGTCGTGGCGAAAAAATTCGCTTCGCGCGATTTTTTTCATCGTGTGAAAAATGGCCTTAAATGTATCCAACATAACCATGTTAATTATAATTATAATCCACATTAACTCAAACAAAAGAAGTTTTATCCATTTTATAATTAAATAAGCACTGAGAAGCAATGAGAAGAATATTCAGTTCAAAGTGCCAAACATAAATGTATTATCACTATCACTAATAGAAACTCCTGTTGTATTATCACTATCACTAACAGAAACTCGTGTTATCATGCTAGATATTTTAATGTTATTGTTTTTATATCCTGTAGTGAAAAAAGTCTTTAGATAAGCTTTTCGTTCAGTCGCCATTTAAATATAACAGGCTTTAGCATTTTTTAATGTTGACATCACGTGTTGTAATATTTAAAGTTTGATTGGTTTTCGCTTATGGCGATTTTCAAATTCTTTTTTTTTTTTGCTGCGTATGCTTATCGACGAAAAAATTCGCTTCGCGCGAACATTTCGCTGTGTTATAAATGGCCATTAAAAATCGTATATAAAAAAAGAGGGCTGAAAATCAACAGAAAGTGCTCTAATTGTTGAAGTTTATAAAAATACACTAAAAAACGCTAATATCCGCCATTTTTTTCATACTCGGCGAAAATTAAAATCCTTTTTAAAGATGAATTTAAAAAAGCCTGGTTTCTATCAACTTTGTCATCTATTTGTCTACTACTTTAACATCTATTTGTCAGTTTGTGCATTTAGTTAAAGCAACCTTTTTATGTCATAAATTACGATATTATTCTATCTTTTTAATACAAAATTTGCATTCAAAAAGTGTTAAATACTGACATTGTAACAATGTCAGTATATACAAGTAGTATATATGCTGAATGTAATACATAGTATATATGATGAATGTTAGTTTAACTTCTAAATTAATTTTTTTTAACTCTTTGTATTTTGTATTTGTTTAGTATTTTATATTTATTTTAGTTTTTTATCAAAGAATGTTCAATATATAAAAGTGTTACATTTTAAAATATAAATACTAAGTAAACTATATAATGGACCATAAAGAGTATATATATATATATATATATATATATATATATATATATATATATATATATATATATATATATATATATATATATATATATATATATATATATATATATATTTATATATATAAAATTAGTAAAAAACACTTATCTAACTTTTGTCTTCAACTTTAAGTTTCACCATTGCTGGATCATCAGGAAGATTGTTGGATCATCAGGACTCTTCCTGATGATCCAGCAATAGTGAAACTTAAAGCTGAAGACACTAGTTAAATAAGTGTTTTTTACTAATTTATTATTGCTCTATTCTTTAAGAATATTGAGCACTCTATTTGCATATATATATATATATATATATATATATATATATATATATAAATTTATCTATTTGTATACAATCTATTTATCTATTTATCTAAATTTATCTATTTGATATAACTATATATATATATATATATATATATATATATATATATATATATATATATATATATATATATATATATATATATATATATATATATATATATATATATATATATATGATTACTTTTAAGAATAATAAATTATTTTAACTTTCTTATTATTGTTACATTAACATTTATGTTAGAATAATTCAATCAAATAAAAAATATTAAATAACATGTCTTCTTCGAGAAATATTTGTAGAAAAGTTACCATTGCAGTCAGAAGCTGTTCGAATATAACAGACGGTTTGTTTTATTAATAGTTTGAAATGCTATGATATAAAATCTTTTTTATTTATCAGTGTTATTATTTATATTAGTAGTTATTTTAGTTTTATTTACAGTATTATGTTATATCATTATTTGTTACTTTTTTAACTGTGTCTACCATTAATTTTAGGATATCAATATAAAGATTCATATTTAGAGAAGTCTGATAACCTAATTTTTGATTCTAACTCTTCAATTTCAGAATCTATTTCCAATTTTGAGCCTTCATTATGTTCTTCAAGTGATGACGTTTCGACTAGCAGTGAATCTGAAAATAAAAATCTAAGTAAATTTGAGTTGCTAATTAAGTTACGAGATTGTGCAATTGAAAACAATATACCTTTTTTTCAACAATGGACAAACTGTTAATAATTTTTAAACCTTATCATCCTCAATTGCCAAAGTGTTTCAAAACCTTATTGAACTCAAAACCTGCAAAAATTAGAAATGTATCTAATGGACAATTTTTGTATCTTGGTGTTGAACCATTTCTTCAAACACTGAGTGTTTCTAGCCCATCAATTATATCTTTGCAGTTTAATATTGATGGTCTTTCTCTTTATAACAATTCTGAAAATATCATTTTGGTCTATTCTAGTAAAAAGAGATAGTGATTCAATGTCACCAAAAGTTGTTGCCATTTTTTGTGAAAAAAAAAAACCCAATTTACATGATTTTTTTTCCCAATTTGTGACATAAATAAATTATATTTAAACTAATGGTGTTACAATTAACTCACACTATTCATATAACTAATTTTGTATGTGATGCCCCTGCACGTGCATTCATTAAGTACATAAAGTACCATTCAGGCTATTCCAGCTGTGACAAGTGCACCGTAGAGGGTGAGTGGCATAGCAAGGTTGTATTTTTAGAAACAGATGCACCCTTCGGAACATTAGAAAGTTTCATTTCGAAAGGAGATGATAGTCATCATAACGGGGAGACACCTTTATTGGGAATTCCTATTCATCGGATTAATAGCTTTCTAAATGACTATATGCATTCTGTATGTTTGGGGGTTTATCAAAGACTTCTAAATTTTTTGTTTTCTGAAACATTCAATGTCAAGTTATCTTCACAATCACTAAAAACTACATCAGCTCGCCTAATCCATATTGTGTCGTTCTTTCCTTCCAATTTTAACACACAGTCTCATTCATTAGAGAGTATGAAGGAGTGGAAAGTTTCAGAACTATTATTTCTTCTTTATTCAGGGCCTATTGTTTTGTGGATATTCTCAGTCAATCAGTTTATGAGCATTTTCTTATCCTACATTCAATATTTTTATTATGTAGATCTCAAGAACACGAAGTTATTAATTTTTGTGGTGAGCTGTTAAAAATATTTGTTACAAAGACTATTTCCTTTTATGGAAAATTATTTATGACATATAATGTGCATTCTCTTATACATCTCCACAACGACTGTTTGCAATATGGATCCCTTGGCAATTTTTGTGCTTTTCCTTTGAAAAAACTCTAGGACACTTAAAAAGAAGAATTCAAAGTGGGTATTTGCCTCTTCAGCCAATTGCTTCAGACTTGCTGATTACAAAGCTCAACATTCACAAAAAATGCACACTGATGGAGTTTTTCTTCAACATTGTGGTGAACCATTACCAAATCATGGTAACTTTTTACAATATAAAGTCTGCCATTACAAAAATAAAGGGTTTTCAAGTAGTTTGCGTGATAGCTCAGTAATGATTGAACACTAATGTTATCAAATTGTTAACATCTTAGCAGAAGATTTAAGAAATCCATTACTCTTAGCCAGACATTTTACAGTGCAAATCGATTTTTTTGACGTGCCACTTGCTAGTTTAAAACTCACTATTTTCAAAGTTAGTTGTCTTAGTGACACCTTGCATACAGTTCCATTCTCTGATTATATTATTAAGTGTTGTTGCCTCCCATATTCTTCCTCCTATGTTGTTTTTTCATTTGAATTCCTATTATATTTTCGATTTCTATAATTTATACTATAATATTAATGTTTCAAATATATATCATATACAACATGTTTATTATTCTTTTCTGGTGTATATTGCTTACAATTGCTTTTATTTGTGCAGATATAGCAGTTTATTATGTAAAATTGTTAACTGCGAATTCTTTATTTCTTTATTGTAAACTTTAAATTTACTGAAAAGGCCGCTCTTGATCCTATAACTTAAGTTACATTCACCTAATTATATATTAATCAATTTCTTGTCTATATATCAGAGTTAGACATTACAGTTGTAATGTCTAACTCTGATATAATTATATGTGCATTTAATCTCTAAAACACCCTTTCCATAACAAGAACAGGTAAATATTCCATCAGGAGAAGCTGCCAAAAAAGGCATATCAGCCATAACATAAAAACCAGAGTTAATAAACGAAAAATTGCTGTGCTTCTTTAACTGGACCTCATAAAATGTATTTTTGGCACAATTTTCCATTTTCTTACCGTATTGTGTAAATATGCTATAAAAATCTTTTTTATATTGCATGATTTCTTGGATACGAGATTCACTGAGAACAAATTTATTTGTGTGAAATACATTAAAACATATTGAAGCTGTAATTCTTCCTGCCCGATGAACCTGCCAAGCTGATGATAGATTTTGTTGGTATGTTACTTTGGCAAGTTGATCGTATTGTTTTTCAAAATAAGTTTGACTAAAGTCTACATAAAGTTTTTTAGAGTGTTTTAAAAGCTCAAACTGAGATAGATCTTTGCAAGTAGGATCAAACAAGCTCGTTATAGGTTCTGGTAAACAATTCATCTCATCTTTGAACCTGACTCAGTATCACTTGATTTATGATTGCTATTAGTATCTAAGCTGGTAAATATAACAGATTTAGGATTGGATTGGCGTAAGGTGTTAAAGTCGCTGACTGATATGCAAAATGATTGGTCAATATATGAATAATTCCCATTTAATTTAAACATAGTTGATGCTCTTATACTTTTTTTTTTTTTTTAATACAAGCTCATTAATTGAGGGTAACTGTCCTCTTTTTTTATTTTTGCTAAAATTTATAGCGCTTAATGGTGCTGCATTAAAACTGCGCTTTGAGGCATTCCATGAACAAAGCTGACTTGTTGACGCATCTTCTCTATTTAAACGGTGGTGCACAGCAGCCTCAAGTTTAAAAAGTTGAGCTACAATATGTGAGCAAGCTGAACCTAGTCCCACTGGACAAGTGCAGCTGCTTTTTTTAACCCACCCATCTTTGTGAAGACAAACCCATACATCATACATGGAACTTTTTATGCTAACTCGCTGGCTTGGAAGAACCTAAATAAAGATAACACCTGTTTGCAGTAAAATATGAAAAGTTATTTCTATATAATCAAATTTTTGTCAACTTTGCTTTACTCTAAAATGTAATTCTCAAAATTTAAGATTTATTTTTTGAATTATAAAAAAGTTGGATGTAATGAAATGTTTATTTCATTTCTCCTACTCTATATAGCGTAACTAAGTTATTTGACAGTGATAGTGAACAAAAATCGCTTTGCTACTAATATACTAAAATTAAGAGCAAACAAATTAGTTTAAAACCAACATATAATATATATACCCACATATACATATATGTATATGTATATAAAAATGCAGCTGTGTATGCAGTAAATTTATTGCAGACATGTGTATGCAGACAGAATTAATAACTAATTATGTTTATTTCAACTATGGACCTTGTACTTGTTGTCTCAAACAAAGTAATAAATAAAAAATAAAATGTAACTTTACTTTTTATAAAACAATAATCTTCGTTGATGCTGGTAGCATACCAACAATCCTGCACATGGCCACACAAAAAACATGTTTTATATGCCTCCAATGATTTATATGCTTTGGTATTTTTTTTTGAAAACTCACTAGGAGTGTCTATGAGACAAATTAAAACGTCTCTCCAAGTAATGTCAGGCAACTTTGTAATGTCTTTCTTCCAAACACTTTCATTAAAATTTTCTGGATTTACTTCAATTGGGTTTGAAATATTCATTTTTTACTTATTGATAATTGATTTTAATATTTTAAATAGTTATGTTTATCAAGTAAAAGTAAATGTTGACTATGTTGCCTGCAAGTATCTGCGCGCTTATTGTTTACATTTTGCTTTTACGTCACTTGAAATTGGTCTATAGATTTCAATGTGATTGTAGTAACCTTTATATGAATCATATTTATCAATTTTTTGGCTGTAAAGGATGAAAAAATCTACATTGTTAATACTTCACTGTAATATTTGTAATGTTCTTTTACCGCTTTTATTATTTTATCAACTTCATCAATCTTATTTATCATTATTTTTATTATCCTTATTATACCATCTTTACTAATTAATAAAGTTTTTAATTTCAACTTTCGTTTGTTATTAGCATTTTCAATTGTCATTCTCATTTTATATATATAAATAATTTATTTAATCACTTTTAATAATTTTTTTTCTTGTAAAAAATTATTTTTCCATGTTGCTCATTTCTGCTGCCTAATTGACCTGTTTGCTATTGATTTCTTTTAATTTGTAGTGCCCATATGTTAATGTGTGAATTCCGTCCCCTAAAATGACTTTTTTATCATCGTCTGCACTTAATGCTATTTATTGACCTCTTCTGTGTAAATTTTATGTGAATGTGATCTTATTACATTCATTTTCCTAATTTGATCCACTTTATTTAATAAACAATGTTTATAATCTTCATGTGGTATATGATTTTTTACAGCATTTTTCTTTATTCCTTTACATTTTTTATTTTCTTTACCGTGTACTTTGTAGGAATACAATTTAGATCTTAATCCTACAAATTCTTCAATTTGTGCTCCTCCAGACTCATCTTTAAACATTTAAATTACTTTTTTATTTCTTTCAACTTTGAATCCTACAAGTTCTATTGCTGGATGCCTTGGATCAAATTCACTTGTATCAAATTTGCTTTCAACATCTTCAGAAATATCAGCATAAAAATCTTCTATTTTTATTTCGTATGCTAAAGAATCAGTATCTGTAAAGAATAGTTTTGCTCGATCAGAATATTTATTTTTTATATAATCGTAATGAAATTCGTACATTAGAGTTTTACTTAAATCTAAAATACACATGCCTAAGTAAATTGGTTTGTTATACATTAATTTGGTTCTCTTCATGTGAATCGCTATTAAATTTTCATTAAATATCGTTCGACTCTCAAAGTTTGGTCTTGAAGCTAATTTAACAGCTTCATTTCTATTCGTCACTAATCTAAAATCAACTCTGTTCTCAATGTTCTCCACTTTTTTTCCAAATACTGAGTTGTTCATCAGTTTGAAAAAGTCTTTTTCAAAATCATTCGTTGCCTTGGTTCTTAGATTAGTATTTAGCTCAATGTATTCGCTTAACCGAGCGCTTTGTTCAAAACTTAGACCTCTATGAATTTTTGTGATCTTTAGACCTAATCTTTCATACAATTTAAGATTTTCATAATGGATAACATAATTTTTCCTATTTTCCAAGTTAGGGACTAGTTTTTCAACTTTATCAACATTTACTCTTTCAGGAGCAAGTGGGTAGTCATTATGATTATCATGCAGATGTTCAGGATAATTTAAATCAACTTCTAGTATACATGGAATTGATTTCCAGTTTTTTAACTCATCTTCATCCATCCATTTGAACCCATGTGATGGAAGTGGCTTACTCATCGCCCATCCATATAGATTATTAGCGTCTAGATATTTGATGAATGTTGATTCTTTGCTTTTATCATATGCGTCATCCATGTACTTGTTATTAGATGTTCCTAATCTATTTGATATCATACTGATTCTACCTCTTATTCCTTTCTTTATCATTAGTATCATATCGTAGTCGCTCAACAGTCTAATTTTACTTTTGTTTTCTTCAATGCTGCATCCCAAGCTAATCCTGGTGATGTAAAATACCAACCCGGACCTAATTTATAATTTTTCATGCAAACATCTCTAAAATTTTCAAAAACATCTGCTAGTAAAAGTACATCTGAAACGTTGTACAAATTATGATAATCTTTAAATGATTTACATTCGTTCCATACAGTTTGTGCATGTGAGTAATCATCATCACTAATATCTTCATCGTTCAATTTAGAAAAGAACAATTCTTTTGTGGGTAATTGGGTTTCATTAAATTTATTAACAGAGTCTACCCAATCATATGGATATACGCCTTTTTTTTTTGGTAATAGATCTAATTGTTTACCTGAATACAATTTTACAATATTTTTACATCGCTCTTTTAATAAATTTTTTGATAAAGAATCTAAACTAGAAGGAATAAATCTAACTGTCTAAGAAACGAATCTGACGCTTTATTTCAACACTCTTTCCATCTTTAACAAACTCTCCAACTTTAATCTCTCTAGAAAAGCTAATATACTTTTCTTCGTTGTTTGGGATACAGCTCAATTTACCTCTTAATAATTTCTTGATAAATAAGTGACTATCATAACCAGATAAATTATAAAATAGTACTGGGAAGAAATCTGGAATTTTATATTTTAAATTACAACTATTATGAGCAGCACCACATATTTTCCAGTAATGTGACAGTGATCACGTACTTTATCATTATCCAAATCTTTTCCGCAAATGTGACATTCATCGAAATCATTCTTATTTTCATGTGTATATACAATATTCTTTTTAAATTTAATCCTATTACAAATTTTTATGATATCTTCTTGTAATCTGTCAACAAATATTAGTGCAACATCATCCGTTTCATTACTTGCAGTAAATGAAACTGGATTGCTTTGGTAAAAACTTTCATCAAAACATTTAATGTAGTAGCAGAACGAACTTGGTATATGCTTTTGATACTGTTTAGTATAGGATTCATTAGGATTAGGTTCGCAAGTGTTGATGGGTTTGATGAAACTTTCAAAGTCAGCATATACTACAAATGGTACTCTCATCGATCTATTGTGATTGATAAACTGCATTGTCGATTTGGTGGTGGAAGTTCAATGCGTACTGAATCATGTGTATTGCAATACAATTTGTGTTTAGATAATGATTCTTCAGTATTGAATCCATGTAAGCAATTTCTACAATAGTGTGTAGTACATTTATTCTTAGATATTTGGGAAGATAGCAATCTGCTTAAACTTTTTTATTAAGCAGTAATGATTAGATCCTTCGGATCCATAAGAATTAGATCCATCTTTGGATCCATATGAATTAGATCCTTCGGATCCATAAGAATTAGTTTCACTATTTGAGATTAATAATAAATCTATTAAATGCTGACGATCATTATTCTTTGAAATACGTAAAGGATAAACTGAATTCTCGTATCCGTATACATTCACACTTATATCTTTATTGTTATTCTCAAATTGCGTAATTTGATTTAAAGATACTGGAAATATTATTTTTTCCCAATTAATTTTATTAGATTGTATTATAAGCTCTTTATCAACTCTTTCAGGATTTTTATCTTTAGGGTTTAAAAATCTAGCAATACACCACTTAAAGCATTCATTATCTTCATTTTTTATATTAATGATTGCCTTTTTAGTTGCTACATTTTTATCAAGTGGAATATAAGATTTAGCTTTAAGAGGATTATACTTTATAGTATTTATATCCATCTTTTTAACAGAAGCAAATCTCCAATTTGACCCTAGCTGTTGAAATGATGATAAATTTTCTAAAATTCTCAACTTTGCTGTTTCATAAAACACATCTAAATCTGTTGATTCTAATACAACAGTACTCTTCATTGTAAATGGAACAGTTGTGGTTATAGTTTCTCCTGTTGTAATACTAGTTTTCTCCATTTCACAAGTGAGAACTATATTAACTTTTGATTTTCTATTTTCTTTAAGTATTTTAATTGCACTTTTTTTTAGCAGCATTCATGAAAGATATAGCATCATATCCTTTTATTCCTTTAACTGAAAACTGATTTGTTACATTCTTAACAGCTGTGATAATTTAAATTCTATTAGATTTCTAATTCCAAATTTTTGATACAAGTTTAAAACAGGTAGATTTTAATTCATCAACTTGTTTATTCACAACCTTTTTAATTGGTTCTGGAACATATGATACAATCCAATCTGCAAGAGAATTAATCTTTTTATTTATTTCTTTTCTATTTGTGTAATAGACTGAAAAGGTGACGGAGCTAAAATTGTTGATCATATATCTGGAACAGGCTCATCAAGTAGATATTCTATATCCATTCGAAGTATATTTCTCCGTTCAACTGATTGCATCGGTGGGTGCGATAACTCTGTAATGAGATGACTTTTTCGCATATTATGATAATATTTAATTCCTCGTTCTTTAGCGATTTGTTTTAATTCTTTTACCGTTTTATTTTCCATTTTTATATATGTAAGATTTTTTTTATAGAAAAAATTTCTTTATATCATTTTCAAAATATTTTTTCTTGTCAATATTTCATATGTAAATTTTCATATGAAATTTAAATGCATCCCCATCCTCGTATTCTACAATAATAAGTAATATTTAGATATTTTGCAATCTCCTGCTCTTTTGTAATTGTCAATGTTCTATATATAAAAGGTGCAGGGGTTAAAATTTCTGAAGATGTTATATCTGGAATATGTTCATCTAGTAGATACTCCGTATCCATGCGAAGTGTATTTTCCATTATTTATATGACAAGATTTTATTTTTTTAAATTTTCAGAATTTTTATATATGAAAGATAATAATTCAATCGCATTTGGATTTTTAGATAACCATTCCCATTTTACTTTATCTAAATTGTTTTTTAATATTTCAATTGCCTTAGGATTTTGAGATAACTGATACCTATCTACTTTATCTAAATTATTTTTTAATATTTCAATAGCATTTGGATTTGAAGATAATTCTTCCCAATATATTTTATCTAAATTATCTTTTAACATTTCAATAGCATTTGGATTTTCAGATAACTGATACCAATTTATTTTATCTAAACTATTTTTTAATTTTTCAATTGCATTTAGATTTTCAAATAAATTATTAGATCCCATTTTTTATATATATCAAGTTTATTTTTTTGTTTTTCAGAATTTAATATTTCAATCTTATAACCATCATCAATCTTCCCATCACGCAATTCAAAATAACTGTATCCATGCCCAGTTCCTCGCATAGCACTATATAAGGATTTATATACTGTTTCTTCTCCTGTTTCTATGTTTGTTAATTTAATAGTGACTGGTTTTTTCTTTATTGTTCTTAATTTTTCATATTTTAGAACCCTAACCCTGACGGATTCATATTCTTTTTTTTGCTTTTTCTCTTCTTTTACTGGATGTAGTCTAGGTCTTCCAACTTGTCTTTTCTCATTTACTTCTTTTACTGGATGTATTCTAGGTCTTCCAACTAGCCTTTTCTCATCAGTTGCTTCTGTTGCTTTTGACATGATTGATTCTTTATCTATCAACCCATTATCTACAGCAATCAGTAACAATGTGACATAATTTTTAGATGTTTGTGAAATGTTATTTTCATTTAACAACTTCTGAAAGTTTTTTCTTGTATAATACATTTTTATTATGTAAAGATAAAAAAAATTTTAAATCAATTAAAAAAAAAGTTAATAAACAACGTACAATTTATTTCCGTCTGATTGAAAGTGTAAAAACTTATCAGATATTACAACAGCAAACGCTTCAGTATCTGCTGGAACAGCTGCATTAAATTTTGCTTTAATTTGTACATCTACTACTGATGATTTTAAGTTTTCTTATTGTCTGCTACCATCAAAAACTATAAGTGGGTATAAATCTTTATAGTCTGAAGGAGTTATGTTGCTTTGTGTTATTAAATCGTTCATTCCATAAAATTTTTCACTAAATACAAATGCATCTCTATCAGTGGCGTAACTATAAATTTGCCCCCCTCCCCCGCCAAAAATGTAAAGGGGCCCTCCCACTTTAAATTTTTTCAATATATATTCACAAATGAAATATCCAAATTTGATTGTTATATTGAGTTAATATAACACGATTAAGTATATAAAAAATATTTGTTTTATAAATTTAAGAAATAATCAAGAATCTTTTCTCAAAATAATTATAAAAAAGAACGAACATTGAAATTATTTTTAAGATATGCATACTTAATAGCAAAAACTAACTTTACCTCACTTATTTCTATGGCAGAATTTTTATTTTCATAATAGCTATACTTTCTTAACGCAGTATAGTTTACATTCGTTAATATGTGATACATAATAACGCAAATAAAAACAAATTTAAAGTTTGATATTTTGTCCCTTAATTTTAGAGCTTCAGTTTGTTCTACTCTTTTCGAATATTTTTAAAAAATTTCAGTTAAACTTTTAACTATATTTAAAAAGTGTAACTTTATAGCTAATAAAGAATTAATTCTTAAAGACCATCTTGTTGGGTTTAATTTTTTTAATGTTTCTTCCGATTCCCCGCTAAAATTTGATAACAAATCCCATCTTTTAATACTGTTGCTAAAAAAAGAGAAAATTTCTTGTAAAATTATAAAAAAATTGTTTACTTCTCTACAACCAGAAACAGCGTCATTTATAACCAGGTTTAAATAGTGACTCGCACAATGAACATATTGCGCAGATGGCTGAATATTATTTATTTTTTTCTGAATAAATGCCAATCATCACATTAGCTCCGTCATATCCTTGACCACGGCACTTTTTTAAATCTATTCCTTTATTTTTGAGCAATAATAACAATTGATTGGTCAAAATTACTGCCGAGTGATCTTTTATTTCATAAAATCCAAAAATATTTCTTTAATCTCTATTTGACAAGGTTGAGTGTCCTGTTTGCGAATTATGTGAACGTATCGAAAAATTAAACTTAGTTGTTCTTTTCTAGATACGTCTTAAGTTGTGTCAACTATAATAGAAAAAAGGCAGATTCATTTATTTCCAATAACGTTTTTTCTAAATTTTGACTTAAATATTGAATCACTTCATTTTGGATAGCTGGACTAAGATATTTTATAGTGAGCCAAAATTGCTGTGTTCGACCAAATTTATATGCACAATAATAATAATTTGTGGGAAAATGTCTACAATTATGAAGGATTTTTTTTAATGGTCCTTGTGGTTTACATCTTTCAGAAGAAATAATAAATCTTTTTGTGCTATTATCAAGAAATTTTCCTTTAAAATATCCCATATCTGTTGTAAATGTATTTAATTACTGAAATATATTCGGTTCTAGATCTGTTTCTTTAACTTGCATTGCAGTGGTAAGATTGTTAGGATTTGCAAAAATATCTGCATTACTTTTATAACGAGATTCATTATGATCTTTCGAAATTTCATTGTATTCTAAGTTAATTGAAACAGATAACATTTTTTCTTGTTGGGTTGCTTGAGAAGTACTAGTAACGACATATTTAATATTGAGTATTCGACATATCATGATATTTTTTATCCACAACTACTTCACTAGGTTTCTGTTCTACTGATGAAAAAATAAGGATATCTTTGTATTGTTTTTACGTAATCTATCATCAGTCTCCTTTTTTAATTTCTTTTTTCTGGCTCTACTCATACAAGTTCTTTTTGAGTCCATGCTATTGTAAGAAAAATATTTTATTAGAACAATTATATCTATGTTTTAACCCAATAGATATAAATACATATAGCTATTTATTTTTGATTAAATAATATACTTAATTTGTATTTATTCTTTAGTTCGTATTTTGACTCCGCCCTTTTAATTTTATATCAGACATGTACACATAATTTGTGTTTCTTTGTTAATTCGTACTACCCTCGTACTATAACAAAACCTAGTGCGTACTCAATACAAAAACATTGTTCTACCTGTATCGCGTTTATATACACTTTTTAATTTAAAAATTTTAAATTAAAAAATGTAATTTTAAATCAAATTTTAAATCGCTAGAACAAAATTGCAAGTTTTTTTAACAAGCAGTTAAAAAATATTACCAATATTATAAATATAACTAGTTTATTACCTATTAGCTAAACATTCTGATAACTTAACTTATTGTAATGAAAATTATAATTCTATGATTTTTACTGCTTTGCATGAATGCATATAAAAAGAAAAGCACTTACCTTCTAAATATAATAATATTTAATAATTTATACTTAATTTTCCACTTCAAAATCATCTAACTTTATCGACAAATACGAAAGTACTAAATTATATCAGCGGTATTTCTATAATAGACAACGTTAATATTCACTAATGTTCACTAGTATTCAATTGAAATACTATAATAGATTTGCTATCGAAATTAAATTCTGTAACAGAATCTCTATTGTAATTTAATTCTCCAATAGAACTTCTGTTAAAACTAAATCTTTAATAGAATTTCTATTGAAATTAAATTCTAAAATAGAGTTCCTATTATAGAAAAATAATCTGTTTTTCATTTAAGAATACGTGAAAAATCTCCGCGGGGCCTTCTAAGCTCCGGGGCCCTCCCGCCTTGCGGGGTTGTGCTCCCCTAGTTACGCCACTGATCTCTATAAGCTCTTCAAAACTGATGATTTGGAAATGATAAGTTATAGTCAACAGCTGGATATCTTTCTTGATTAGGCATAATGTATATATTTTTCAAGTCACAATGATCAAATATCGAAGAATTAACTTCTTGATTTTCATCCTTATTTGTTTGGAATCCAACAATGATGTATCTTGGTTTTTCTGGAGATGTCTTTACGCTAAGTCTCCAAGAAAACGTTTAGATTGTGGAACAGTTATAGTATCACACTGCCTTGCGCGAAAAGTTACTGGAAGTTTCACTTTTGATTCAATACTTTTATAAAGATTAACTCTCTCTAAATCTGATGGAATCACATGTGGCATGAACAATGATATTTTATCAAGATTAACTTTTCCTGCAGCTGCAAGAGCGTTTCTAAAAATTGCTTCGGTATCACCTTTTCTAACAAGAGTTAGTGTATGTTTAAATCCGTAAATAACTTTGTTGTAATCATCGCAAATTCCAAAAATGTGTCTTAAAGGTATACAAAATGAAAATGTTCCCTTTGTAGTGGGTTTCTGAATTATAAATAATTGTCTTAATGTAAACCCTGAGTTATCAACTGTTGTTGTTGAAGAATCTTTGTACCACAATTGATTTAATCCTTGTGCTAATTGAAAGTCATTTGGGTATTTAAGCATTCCTAACATTGTTGTTGCTTGACCTGGATAATAAACTGACTCTATTTCTTGGTTTGATAATTGATATGATATTTGACTAAATAAGTGCACAATATCATTATTTGTGAGTGACACTACATCTGCATTAACATAAGCTGTCATCAAGCCATCGAGTTTAAGAAGTCTTCCTTCAAACAAGAGCTAAGCCTCAGATGGAAGTATGAAAAATCTTGTCGCTCAATGTTAATTCTTATTTCTCCAGCGCTTTCATAAGTAAGTATTTCAGGATATGCATTTGAAAAGGTAAGTGCAAATTGATTAGCTTGATCTTACAATTTAGATATATCTTCCTTTATTCCAGATTGATTATCAATTAATGGCTTGTACAATTTTGACAAGTCTATCTGCAAATTAGAATCTCCAATTTTTTCACTAAGATCATTCTGCTGTATTCTTTTTTTACTCTCTGATAATTCTTTTACAATTTGATCTCTCTTTTCAGTATCTGTAATTTTTAAAAATGACATTTTGTTTTTATATAAAAAAGATTAAAAACACAACATAAATTTTTATGTCGTGTTTTTCGTTTTACGTTACGTTTTACGTTACGTTTTACGTTACGTTTTACGTTACGTTTTACGTTACGTTTTACGTTACGTTTTACGTTACGTTTTACGTTACGTTTTACGTTACGTTTTACGTTACGTTTTACGTTACGTTTTACGTTACGTTTTACGTTACGTTTTACGTTATGTTTTAGGTTTTAGCAAACTTTTTAAATAATCAATATTAAACGTTCCACAATTATTTTTAATCTCAAAGTCTTTATAAATGATATTTTTTGTTTCTAATAATCTTAATATAAGTGCCATTGATAAAATTTTATCAAAAAAAAAAAAAAAAGTATTAATACTTTTTATTAGTTGTTTTTCTTTGAAATCACACTCTTATTGAAGTACATATTTATCTATAATTCTTAATTTATCCTGTTTTTTAACATTGTTCAAGTGATTCTTTAATGTCTCTTTCTACACAATAAAAATCACTATCTTCATTCCAGATAAGTTTATTAAGTTTATTTCTCTCATCATCACTATAAGTTGATGGTATCTGAAAGTTTCCATAATCAGTGATAAATATTGAGTGACTTCCTGAATCAACAGTAACACCTCCTTTTCCAAATCCAAGAAGTTCCAAATATTTTTTTTTATTCAAATCTCTTTCACGTTTACTACATTCTAAAAAGAACGGATATTAATGTTGCATATCTTATAATTTGTCAATAAAATGTTAAGTGACTATTTTTTTATTAAACCTACTTTGAATTACTTTAATAGCCTCTTCTCTCCCTTGGTCGATTAGTGACAACTTTTTTGTTTATCAATTTCATTTTTAACTTTTATTCTAATTTGCTCCATCATTGTCTGAAATTTTTCAAGTTCACCAAGTGTTAACTCAAATTCCTTGTCATCTATATGCCCATCTACTAAGCTTTAGAAATATAATTGCTTATTGTATTTAGTTTTAAATCAGCAAGCACTTAAATCTTTTCATGCTTTTCTGCTTTTAAATTCATTTTTTTACTAATTTGTCCGCCTATTATTGATAACATACCTGCTCTTAATGCTGCACCTTCACATGCAATAACTACTGGTGCTGCAATTATTGTTGATAAATAACCAACTCCAATAGCTCCAAGTGCCATAGTGCTTGCTAGTAATGCATTATCAATTGCAGAAATTATTTTTACAGCTCTATGATACTTTTTACTAAGCGTTATTCTCTTTTCTCTCTCACGCTCTATTTCTTCTTGAATCTCGCCAATTTTTTGTAACCGATATGATTGGTTTTTAATAGATTTTTCTTCAGGTACATTAGGAAGAGTTGAATAAATGTTATTGTACATTTTATTATTGTATTCCATTTTTAATTAAAAAAAAAAATTAACACAATAGATTAACAGAACAAAAACAATCTCCTTTTTCTATTAACACATCAGAATAAGAATTATTTACTATTGTTACTATAATATCATCAACAGACTCTGCTATTATACAATCTTGTAAACTTAACATTTTTAATCTAAGTTCATGTTTTAATGAAACTAATGCAACACCTTTTCTTACAAATAAGCCAAACTTTAAAACAACATTTTGCTGTGATAAAAATTTTATATTAATGTTTTGTTGCGCAAATACATCATATCTTCCATTTATCAATATTGCAGGATGCTGTAAATTTTTATGTGGTTTAAAAACTATAGAAGATGGTTCGGGTTTTTTATATTTATTTATAAATTTATGCACTGGCATGCTATTTGACATTTTATTATATATAAAATTTATTATAATTTTTATATTGAGTTTTTACAAAATCATATTCAAAAATGGAATATTAGCAAATGGAGAATTTGGTCCTAATAATAAACCTGAACCTGTGGGAGTATAACCATTTCCAGCACGTAAGTACAGACCATCACCTAAAGAACTTCCTTTACTCCATAGTCTCAAATATAAACCAGATCCTGCAAATGTTAATTTAACTCCTTGTCCATTCTTTCTCATGTACACAATACCATTTCAGCAATTTTATTAATCAAAGTTGATCCAGCTGCTGAGCCTATTCTGGAAAGCAGTCCTGTTGCTAGAGATGGTATAACTCTTGATGCTAAAGTAACAAGAAACGGTAAAAGTGCACCAATAAATCCACCCTTTATTTTAGAATTGTGTACTATTGTGCTTTACTTAAATTGATTATTACACCCGTACCATTTTCATATGCCTTTCTAATTCTATTACATTGTGTTGTTGTTACAGCTAATACATGCTCACATTTAAATCTGAATGTGATAACTTAATACTAGTTCTAATACCACATTCAATTGCTTTTTTAATTTTTTCTATTTGGTTTTGTGAAAGATTTACTTTAATATTAGTATATTTACTCATTTTGTTTTGTTTTTTATATGTATTATAAAAAAAATAGTTAGATTATTTTTTTTCTCATATATGAAATCTAATAGCTAATTTTTCTCCTCGTAAATTTATCAGATTTCCATCTTGATCAACCAATTTAGTCTCCATCTTTGAAATTGTTTTTAGTGTTATTGGTAAATAAATTAAGTTTAATGGTTCCGTAAGATTGGGTGGTTTTGGCCCATTTTGCTCCTTAATGTCTATTGCATGAAAGCCACAAAAGTTATTTCCTCAAACACTAAGTACTATTAGAAGTACATAGAAAGGACAGTTAGAACTATCTGTCTCCCATTTAAAAATTATTTACCTGAAGTATCTTTTGGGTGGTTTAAATGGTGGACCAAAGTCGCCCTGTGTGTTCGGGTGACTTTGGCCCAACCCTGTAAAAAGGGACTAAAGGAAACAAAACAACAATAAAAACAACAATATTTAGGCAAAGAAAATAAATTTACAAAAATAAAGTGACAAAAAAAGATTTAGTAACAAAGTTCTTGTATACAGTAAATAAAATATAGGTACAAACTAAACAAGTATAGATACCAAGTAAACAAAACAGTTTAGGTATAAAGTAAACAAAAATGACAAAATAAATGTTTTAAAAAATTTAGTGAAAAAGTTCTGGAACTGAATAAATTCCTCTTTTCGAAATTTTCTTTGGTTCCTCAATAAAATCGACTATTTCAGACATATTTTTGTTTATTTATTTTGAATTATTTCTAAATATAAATAATTCAAAATAAATAAACAAACCTGTCCAAGATTTAACTCTCCATTGCATTTAACAATTACATAATAATTCTCTACAAGATTTAACATTTTCTCCTTTTTACAAACATTTTTTGTTTTATCAATATTTTGAAAGTTCTTTTTGCCTAATGCTGAATGATCTAAAGATTCTGTATGACTTTCTACGCCTAAACTTACATCCGCAAAAATTAGATTAGAAGTCTCAGTAGTTCCAGCATTTGTACTTGGGCCAGCAAAGTCAATGTTGTTAGTCTCAATTGTATTTATAATACTGATAGGTGTATCTGCATTATTTGAATTTAATCTATTATTTTCATTTACAACACAAGATGATATATCTGTTGAACATAAGCTTTTACCTGGGACAGCACATACTTTACGTCGCTTTGGTTTTTTTGAACCATCTGAGGGATCATCCAGTGACTTACATAAATGATCTAAAAATGATTGGCTTACTAAATCAGTAGTTGAGTCTAAACCTACATTACAAAATGGTAGTCGTGAAAGCACTTGAGACTTGTCTAATGAAAAAATTCCAGTTTTGCGAAAACCAGCTCTAAGGTTATCATTCCCATGTTCATTTAAGTTGGTAATTAAACGGTATAAAAGTCTAGGAAATTCATCTTTAGGAAGAGAAGCAACTCTCCTTCCTTTTCCTTTCTCCTTCCATTCACATAATATTTTGCACCAGTTAATCTTCATACGTCTAAAGTAGGCAACATCTAATGGCTGCGTGAGATGTGTAGAGTTTACTGGTAATGCCACAAAACCTATGTTATTGCTTTGACGTGCATCCAGTACTGCAATGCTCAAATGTGAAGATACGTTATCACCTATAATGACACTTCTTCCTTGAGCCTTCTTAAGTCTTGGAAGAAGTAAAGAGAAAAACCAGTCCTCAAAACATGTTGAGTCAAACCAACCACTTTTTGATCTGTTTTAACGTGCTTTTGGTGGCCCATGTTCCATCCATGTACTCCATAACAACTCAGCTTTGTAAACAACATAAGGTGGTAGCAATTCACCATTAGCATTGCCACAAAAAATTACAGAGAACGAGGTCTTTGTAGAACTAATTATGCGTTCAGGATACTTACATCCACGCTTTGTTAATATTTTTTTTTTACCTGGATCATCACTGAGATTGGTTTCATCATAATTCCATATATTATCAGGTGATATATTACTTATTTCATTTGATAGATTTATAAAGTAGTTATCAATCACAGTCGTTCCTATTTCTGCTCTCTTTCGCTTTATGTTGCTTGCAAATCTTACTGTGAGTTCTGGATTTCTTTTTAAAAAAGATCGAATCCAATCGCCACCTGGAAAATTATTTTTGAACTGAGGTATAACGACGCCTTTTTTCTCTAAATACCCTTTTACTATGCATCTTAAATCATATTTATCAACAGGAAAACCAAACTCAGATGATTTTATTGCATATACAATATTAAACATGTCTTCTTCTTTTGATGTAAATATTTGCTGACCACCATACTTTTTAGGATATGTCTGTTTTATTTTATTTTTTAATGTTGATCTTGGTATATCGTATTTCAAAGCTGCTTGTCGTTGAGTAATTAAACCATTCTTTAAATCTTTTAATGCATTGTCTAACTGTTCTAAAGTATAAGTAACATATTTTCTTTTTCCACAATTTGGCTTGTAATTTTGTGGCATATTTAAACTAAGAACTAAACGAATTTCGCTATTTTCTTATACAAACTGTTATACTGATTTTCTATTGCATTACTACTACAAAATTTTTCATTCCAACATAGTAACTACCATAATATCTAAAATGATCACTAAAAAAGGTTTACTCTAATACATGGGGTGACTTTAGCCCGGGCCAATGTCACCCTATGTAGTGGGCCAAAGCCAACCTATTTTTTTTTAATTTCAATTGCAAAAAAGTAATAAGCTGTTAAGCTTTCAAAACAAGATAGAATCAAACACTAATGGTTTAAAATTAATTCAGTGTATATTCCAATAAAAAACCTTCTTCAGGTACTGCTATCGATGTAAAAGTTTACACACCTAAAAAAATTCGGATTTTAGGCGCTTCTTTTAAAGTGCAACTTACAATAATATCACAAAGACTCAAGTTAAGTAAACTAAGTTAGACTAAATGAATAATAAATTTCCCACAATTTGCTATTAAACATTAACCGGCATACGTTGAGGTATCAATTTTAAACCATTTTTAAACAAAAATTTTGCTTGGGCTAAAGTCATCCCGTAGGGCCAAAGCCACCCAATCTTATGGTTCTTGAATAATTTTATATCCAGGACCAACATCTGGGAAAAATGAACAAATAACGTTTTCTGTTGTTCCATTTACATAGGATAGATGCTATTATATCATTTGCTACTCTTATACTATTAATACTTAAAATGTTTACTGTATTATCTGATTCATGAGATCCTGTTGAACATACTTGACTGTTAAAACCAAGAATAGATCAAATTGAATTTATAGATGTAAAATCAACTTTATAACCAGCTTCAATATTTAAAGTTGTTTTCATGTGTTATTATCTGCTGAAAATATAATACTAGTTTCAACTCCATTAATAATTTTACTATTTTCAGTAATTTTTTCCACAATATACTTACTTATATCATCAATCTCATAACTACCTTCTAGAATGTTTATATCTATTCAAGTTGCTCCATTATCTGAACTATATCTAAAATTGTTATTTGAAGAATCAACATTTGGAAAACTGTAGAATGTATCAAGACCAACTAATGCCATTTCATAATCTTTATCTTCACTTAGTTGTATAATAGGAGCAAACTTCTCTTTTATATGACTACTTTTATCATTCAATATTATATACATTTTTTTATATACAAAAAAATTATTTTAAACTTTAGATGGAAAATAAAAGTTATCTAATCCACTTCTATATTTTCCATCATCTATTTTAGAAGATAAATCTTTAACAACAAATCCATGAAGCTCTGACCAAGCAATCTTGAACAATATTTTAAACTCATCTATTGACATATCACTTGAAACATGATCTCCATAAATATGATTTAAATTCTTCGAATCTTGAGGAAATAAGCAAATAAAATTGGCATTTTCTCTAATAGTTTGTCTAGGTAACATAAAATAATTTTGTGCAAGATAGAAACAATCTACATTATTATGCCTTCCTCTTATATAATATTTTTCACACTTATTTTGCTTTGTTAATTGTAAATGATCAAATATCATCAAATTACTTTTATGAATATCAAGATCTTCAGGATCTGGTACATCTTCAGCTGTTTCATAAAACTTACACTCCATATCTGTTTTCTCGTTCAAATTTTTTGAAATGTCTTCAATTATAAATTCTGGATTTGCATTTAATTTTTCTATTTCACCTTGAAGCTTAAACAATTCAAGAATAACTTTTTTTTGTAATTTTTTTTCAAGAGAACTTTAAATATTTTTGTATTCTGGTTGAAAAAGAGATTTTCCAAAAACTTGTAAATTATTATAGTCTAACCAACTAGGTCTTAAAAGTAAGTTTAATAATAAAGTAGTTTTTCCACAACCCGACAATTTCCAACAATAATTCCTCTTATACTTTTAGGTAACAACTTGTTATTACTTCACTTATTTTTATTTACATTCCATGACAAATCTATAATGTCCATTTTTTATATATATTAAATAAAAAATGAACTGCGTCAAATGTAGAAGCAAAACAAATACACTAAACCAGCGAAGCGTCGTGAGTAAAAATAATAGAAATATGTCACGTGGCACTTGCGCTATTTGTGGAACAACAAAAACTCAATTTGTGTCAGCTTTGCACGGATCCGAAGGATCTAATTCTAATGGGTCTGAAAGACCTAAAACAGAAGGTGATTTAGTTAGTTCAATTAATTCAATAATTAAAAAAATAAAATTACCATGGGCAAAGCTCCCTGGTGAAATGCATTTACCTGGAATGAACTTTGCTGGTCCAGGTACTAATTTAGATGAACGATTAACTTCTACTGATGCATATAAAAAATGGAGTAAACCTATAGATAGAGTTGATAATGCAGCTTATCATCATGACCTTGCTTATCAACACTTTACAGACACTGCAAATAGAAATAAAGCTGATAGAATTATGATTGAAGAAATGGATGCTATAAAAAATCCAACAACTCGTGAAAGAATTGAAGGTATTATAAAACCTATTATAGCATCTAAAGCTAAGTTTGGATTAGGTTCTTTGAACCCATATGAATTGGGTGTTGAAACTACTCAAAAAAACTCCCAACGATCAGTAAAAAAGACGAGAATAAAGAAGTAAATCTTTTAGGTCTGAAATGGACTGACAAACTTGCAAACGAACTTCATAAACCAGTTGTAAAACATTTCAGAAAAAGAAAAGTGATTATAAATGGAATCGATGAAATATGGGCTGCTGATTTAGTTGACATGCTATCTTTCTCCAAATTCAATGACGGTATAAAATACTTATTAATGGTGATAGATGTTTTTTCAAATTATGGATGGATTTTTCCATTGAAGAGTAAAACTGGAGTTGATGTTGCTAATGCTCTAAATAAAATCTTTAAAAATTCCTCGAATTTTCATGGATTCGAAAACTGTGAGTTCATATGGGTCTGAAAGACCCATATGAACTCACAGTTTTCAATCAGTGACAAAGTATCAGTAAACCCAAGTTTTCAATCAGTGACAGATTTAGGATAACTAAAAAGAAGGCAACGTCTGAAAAAGGATACACATCGAGATGGACTGAAGAAGTTTTTACTGTTTCAAAAATTCAGTTTACAGATCCACCAACTTATAAATTAACTGACAATAATGGCGAAGAACTGCAAAAAACTGATCAAAAAATATTTAGAATTGAAAAAGTTATTCGCAAACTCAAAAACAAATCATTAGTAAAGTGGTATGGATATACTGAGTCGTTTAACTCTTGGATTGACAATAAAGAATTGATTAGTCTGATTTAATAGGAGTAATTTACTATTATGCGTAGGACCTCAATGAGCTATTGCAGAGATTCCAGTAGTGGAATTTGTTTTTTTATGATCTAGTTATGTTAAATTTTCTTTTTATTAGGAGCTCAGAAATTATAGCTTAAAAAATTGTAGAGATTATGGAAAGCTTATAGGTTAAAAAAAAAATGAGCCAGAACCCGTCTTTTTCTACTACTCTCGCCAGATGCTTGGGATAAATTTGTTTGATACTAAGTTGTGTTCCGAGAGGTGGACATTACAGTACTATCGTCGACATCAAAGAGTCTTTGGTACTCCAGTCATGGTTGAAAAGTCTGCAACTGTAGATTTGTGTATATCTGTGGCACAGATAGGCGCCCAATATGAAATTTTAAATGACTTTTTATCAGAGAAGCTGAAATTGCAGAAAAAGCACCGTATCAGCAAGAAGAGTTGACATCTGAAAGGAGTGATGCATATGCAGGTTAAATTATAGATTTGTTGCAATGTTCTTGTAACTATGTGGTTAGGATAATATATGTAAGACAAAAAGTAAATCATTTGAAGATGCGCCGCAGATATGGCAAAGGTATTCTATTCAAGTATAGATTTGAGATTTATAGAAATAAAGAATAGAATCCGAAGTAAGAAATTGTTGAGCATGATATAGAAATGCAACCTTAGCCAATGCTAATTTTGCAATGGATTTCATATACGGTTTCTTAGAAAGATCGGAAGTAAAAGTTATGCATCAATAATATGCAACAAAAAAAACAGTTATGCCTCATTAATATGCAATTTGGTATTCAAATGATGCCTTTTCTCTTTTAAATAAGGTGCAAAAACGCATTGTAACCATAGTTGGACTTGGACTTGCAGCCAAACTCCAGCTATTGTCCCATGAGAAAGAGTAGCTACATGTTGTAATGAAGCTTTCTCTCTTTTCTACAAATACTATAACAGGCACTGCTCTAAATAGCAAACAAGTCTCGTGCCAACTGCTAAAATTTCACTGCACTGCAAAATATAATTAGAACAACAAACATTCAATACATATAACTCAACTAGTTTGAGAAAAAATGGTACAGTAAATACACATTTTTCAGCCTTTGCATCGATAAACCTATAAAACTAATCAATAATAAGAGAATATAGCAAAACATTTTGGGGTGTTGTTACAAGTTACTGAAAAAAAGGCGTAAAAATACTTCAATTTACCAATTAAATCTAATCAATAATTTAATAAATAGATAATTTCAGACAATAATTCAGAAATCATTCAATTTCCATTAAACTCATGAATTGTTAATATTACTCCGCAACAACTCCAAGCTTACTATTTAGAATCCCGATTATTAATGCAATCCATAAACTAATATAAATCATAGCAAATTATAATAAGAATAGAAATTGTAAGGAACTTGTTCAACTAATAAATACTAAACTAAAAATTATATGCCACAAAAGTAAAAAGAAACTAAAAAGAACTCTAAATTCTCTATAAAACTAAACTGATTATTATATGCTTGAGTCATACTTTTTACTAACTATTTGCAGCTGATGTACAGTAAAAAAGAACTCTAAACAAACTCTAAAACTAAACTGAGAATTATATGATTATCTAATAGTTTTTACTAATTATTTGCAGCTGATGTAAATTAAAAAAGAACTCTTAACAAAGTCTAACACTAAACAGATTATTAAATGCTTGACCAATACTTTTTACTAACTATTTGCAGCTGATGTACAGTAAAAAAGAACTCTAAACAAACTCTAAAACTAAACTGAGAATTATATGATTGGCTAATAGTTTTTACTAACTATTAGCAGCTGACGTAAAGTACAAAAGAACTTTAAACAAACTCTATCTTTTGGTGACGTGTTTGTGGTATTAAATGGGCCTATTAGTATTGAGAATATTACGGGTCTATTAGTATTGAGAATATTACAAATTTTGAAAATATTAAAGAATTGAAAAAAGAAAAAATAATAACAAATAATAATAATAATAATACATTTAATAACAAGTAGGAACACAGTTTGGCAACCGAAAAAGTATTAAAACTGCATACAAATATTGCTACTTAACCATTTACAAAAATGGTTGTAAAACATTTAAAACAGATCAGATACAAAATATAGTAAAACATTTAATACCAAATAAAGTAAAATAAATTATAATTGCACATCATTCTTAAAACAATTTAGCAAAAACGACAAAAGCAGTATTTTGATTTAATAAACCAAGTCCCTTTCTTGCCAACACATTTTTTTGTGAAACCACAAAAGGCAGGAATCACACGCTATTGAGCCCCCAATGTCATTGCCCACGGATGCACTTTTTTGGCACACTGCACAAGGCCAAATTTGTTGGTGAGACTTGATATCAATTATTTCATTGAACACTTTCCACTCATCTGAAGTAAAATATGATTGCAGAGACAAAATAGATCCAAGTGCACTTTCATCAAGAATTGCTGAAGAAATACAATTCACTTTTTTTTTTATACAACTATTCTGTATAAGAATGCCAGAAAGAGCTTTCTTGACAACATCCGGTTTCAAAAACCAACCCAGCATCACTACAAGAAAAATATATAACTAGTATTATTAGATTGGTAGGAAGCAAAATGTTTGCTTGTACATTAAATTTAGGAAATATCAATGAATAAAGTAAAATACAAGTTATAGTCAAAAAAATTGGTTATATATACTAGCATGTCTTTTAGACGCATGAAGTTTCAAAAAAGGCCCTTCATGCAACTGGCATTGTCGTTATTTTGGCAGACCAATAGTGGTTAAAGTGGAACCTTTAGGACGCCCACAGTGTATGACATGTTTAGGCATGTGAATCCGTGCCAAGCGAGAATCTACAATAAAATATGGTTCGTAAAGTCTAGAAATAATTTACTTTTTGTTTTACATATATTATCCTAAACACATAGTTACAAGAACATTGCAACAAATCTATAATTTAACCTGCATCTACATACTCCTCCCAGATGTCAACTCTTCTTGCTGATATGGTGCTTTTTCTGCAATTTCAGCTAGCTCTGATAAAAAGTTATTTAAAATTTCATATTGGGCATCTATCTGTGCCACATATATACTCTCTTTATTGAGTTCTTTTGGAGCTACTAAAGTGACTTCACTGCTTACATTTGCTGTACATCTCAATGAGTTTATTGAATCTGCGTAGGCAACGTTTTTAGATGCACTCATTATAAAAGAAGCTTTTGTTGAACAAATACTAGCTGGTAAGGTTGATACATCAATACTAATAGATGAGTCAATTGAATGAATAGATGATTCAATTGAACTAATAGATGAATCAATTGAACCTGTTCCAACTGCAGAAAACGCTGTTAAATTAACAGCATCGGAAACAACTAATTTTGCTGGTGTTGATGATGTTCCGAACAGATTGATGATGTTCCAAAAAGATTTATCCCAACCATCTGGCGAGCTGCAAATATGTGACAACATGGTAAATTCATTGACTCTCGAAACATACAAGATCAAAAATTTGAAGTCACTGTATAAATACCTTCATAGCTGTTCGCTATAAATTGGCCATGATCTCCTGGTAATAATGTAACTTATTTAAGCAAGCCCATCTGCTTTAGAATATGTCGAGCAGCATACAACGTCAAAACTTTTTTATAAGCTGCTTAAGCAGAATTGGGATCAAATACATCAACAGAAACTCTTTGCATTTGGAAAATTGTCTTATGATCCCTTTCATTACGCATAGATGTTAAAACAACATAGAATTTATCAAGAAAGTCTTCTAAGGAGCTGCTACAGTCGATAACTTTTAACTTTTCATTGAAATTTTCCCGACGGAAATCGGTGCTATTAATGAAGTTTCCACTGACAAATTTCAAACAGAAAACCCACTCATCACGAATATTATGCCAATTGTTTTTATAATAATCTATAACAGTGGAAGGAGCTGATGAAACAAAAGTCTAAACAACTCGTTATAATTTTCCTCTGAGGTTGCATAAGCTAATATCTGAATAAACTCTAGAGATGAAATTTGTTCCCCACTAGTAATCTCAAGTTTGACAGTTGCAATTTCATGACTAAAAGTTCTGAAATACAAGATAATGTTGGCTTCTCATAAAACTCAAAATATGTAATATTTCTGTAGATAATCGAACAAATTAAAAAAAATCCTAACTCAAATCTGAACAAGAAAATATCCCTTAATCAAATAATTAATCACATATGAACAATGATTATTACCGCAGGGTATGAAATAAACAGTGTAATAGAGAAACCCCTGGAAAAGCACCACGTAATACGGCTCTCTCGGTCAAGTCTTTATCTGTCATGAATACATTTGTCTTTGGCCAAGAAAATACTATAACTCTTAAATCTTTCAATGAACCAACTAAAAATTATGTACAAAAGATTTTATAACTTTTAAACAATCTTTTTTCTATGTATATTTTTCTTTTTATTTTGTAAGAATTTTGTGTGTGTGTGTGTGTGTGTGTGTGTGTGTGTGTGTGTGTGTGTGTGTGTGAGTGTGTGTGTGTGACTCAAGGACACCTAATACTGTCAGATTGTTTTATTTAATATTAGTTTTATCTGCTATAAAGTAAATACATCAAAGCCAGATAGTTAGTAAATCATGCCTCAGAGATGCACCATCTTCACGTGTAAGCAAACCTACAGCGGCTATTTCATTTTCACCTATGAAAAATACTTCTAGTAACAAGCAAATTTCAAAAATCTAACAAAAAAAGCACAGCAATAACCAAATTCAAAATTAGTAACTAAAGTTATATAAAGAAACAATCCAAACTTACCAGCTCCATCTTCACATAGCAGAATATATTCTGGCATATATCTATATATTTATATATACATAAATATATATATATATATATATATATATATATATATATATATATATATATATATATATATATATATATATGTATATATATATATATATATATATATATATATATATATATATATATATATATATATATATATATATATATATATATATATATATATTTGTATATGTAACAATATGAAAATCAAAAAATGAAAATAATGATAACAAAACTTGTTAAATTATTTCGTGTATCACTTTTGTGTGCAGAAGCAGCAATATTTGACAAGTCACGAAGAGTTATAATTTTTCCAGTCTCCTTTGACAATTCACGTTGAAGTAGCTTTTTGTTAGTTTTTAAGCGTAACAAGTTTTCTGCTTTTGCAATAGCATAATTAGGAAGTCTTCTTTGACTTGGTAAGTGCTTATATAAAATCTATTTTTAAAAGCAATTATTTTAATTATTATAATAAAAAAATACTTACAACATATAATATGGTTTCTAACCGCAATACCTTTCCAAAAAATGTCAGTCACAACATTTTTTAAATTAAATTGCAGGATATTTCAAGAATTTAATTCACATATTTTAGGACATTTTATCATAAATGTTATATGTAATTATAACTTACTTCAGATACTTCATGATTATGCTCATTGTTTAAATCTTGCAAAATTAATGTTTGCCAATCTTCCGATGTTTTAAAACTTAACAAGAATGGACACTCTTTCTTATAAGTTCTATAATAAACATGTTCAAAATCGGTTATTTTTCATGAAATAAATATGCTATCCTTTGATGAAATAAGGCATTTAAATTAGATCATTGTTTATTTCCTATACATAAATAAGTTACCAATTTATTTTTTAAACCTTTATTTATAATAAATTCTTCATTAATAATAGCAGTTATAAAATAAAAAAAGTACTAACAAAGTTTGACGTTTTCCATTGTCTTTATTTGTAAATTTCTTTCCACCATGTATACAACAATACTTTATATAGTAACACTTTATCTGTGGAGCTATTATAGCAGCTTTTCTTGGAATGGTTTTTCTAGCAGCTTCAATTCTTTTGGCGTTATGAATCCACAAACTGCACAAAATGAGAATCTTCATACTTCTTAATAACTGATTTTAAATCTTCAAATGATAAAAAAGTATCTTTGCATGCAAAACTAGTTGACATCTTTTAAGTATGAATGAAATGAAATTTTTCAAATATATAGTTCAAATATTTTCCCAATGATTGGAATTTAAAATATATGAAATCAGAATTTGTTTTGACACGTACTTATTTTCTTTCTGCGTTTAGAAATTAGTTCAGTTTTTTTTATTTAGTAAATTTTCTTGATCTAAATAAGTAATAGTTTCAAACTTTTCTTGTAAAGAAAGTATACATTTTTTGGAAATGTTATTATAGGTAGGCGCAGTTTTTAGAATAGTTTTTAGAATAGTTTAATTTAAAATTAATTTTAATTTACCAGTTTAATTTAAAATTAATTTTTTTTTCTTTTAGTTGCCAAATATATTTTGACAGCATAGTCTCTTTTAAGTACTTTTCATGATTTTTTTATATTTTTTAATGTAGTTGATGGAACTTTCTGGTCAAAGATATCAATAACTATTTTACAATGCTTACTATATAACTAAAGAAAAATTATTTACATATATATTTTATAATTATATAGAGATGTGATTTATTTTACTATAGGATGATGGATCTTGCTTAAATACAATACATTGAAGTTTGATTGATAGCATGTTTAATTTGTATAGAAAAGATAAATAAAACTGTGGAGAAAATGAAGAAAAAGAAAATGGTTTATTCAACAAGAATGAAAATATTGCAAGAAAGAAAAAGATTTAGATTGAAAGTAAATAAATTAATAAAATCAGCAGTAGTCTTTATTAGACTGTTGACATAACGAATTTAACCGATTTGTCTGGAAGAAAGAACCTCTTTAATTTGACTAAATGTAAAGTCACCGTGAAATGCGCTTAAGAAAATATTTTGTTTAACTTTCTATAATTCGAATCTCTACAATTCGAATGGATTTTTCAGACCTGTTAGTAAGATTCTCTCTGTAAATCGAACTTTTTAAATTTTTGTTGTATAAAAAGCTCGTTAACCATCGAACTCTTTTTTCAAATTTCGAATGTTTTGATTTTTTGTTAAACAATTAGCGTGAATTATTTCCTTCTGTTTAAAAAAAATCTTGGCATCAAAAAGACCGCATAAAGAAATCAATTTAAAGCTGAAATACGAAGCTCTACTGGAATTGGAGAAAGGAAAAACAAATAAAGAGGTTTCGAAAATCTTTGATATTCCACCAAACACTCTTTCAACCTGGAAAAAGAATAAAGTTAAAATCTTTGACACTTTTCGTCAAGGAAATTTGGCTAAACGGGTAAAAGTTGATACGTATTATTAAGTCAACAAAGCTGTACTTAAATGGTCCAAACGAATGAGATTTGATAATGCCCCAATCAGCGGTTTGCTGGTAAAAGAAAAAGCTTTATATTTTGCGAAAGAGTTAAGCTTCAAAAATTTTCAAGCTTTGGATGGATGGCTAGACAAATTTAAGAAAAAGTAAATTAATTTCTCATTTTATTCTCTCCAATTTTTATGATTAATGACTTTACAATATATGATTATTCTACAGCTTTTTCTTTAATTGGTTTAAAAAAATAAAGTAAATGTTTTCCAAAGTTCTGGAAACCTGCAAAGACCTCGAAGTTAAATTCAAACGTACGTATCGCACGTATAAGTTACGTTAAAGCAATTATACTTTTTTTTTGTATATATGTATATCTGTATATAAGTATATACGCATATCTGTATATAAGTATATACGTATATCTGTATATTTGTATATAAGTATATTTTTCAAAACCATTTCTGTAGAGGCAAAGTCTGTCAACGATCAGATGATCGCTCCATGGCTTGAAACCACACTGCCTACAATTCTCTCTCGATACCCACTTGAAAATGTTTTTAATGTCGATGAATTCGGTCTTTTCTACCAATATTTGCCTGACAAAAGTTTACATTTAAAAAATAAAAAGTTCATAGGAGGCAACCTATGTTCCCATCCCAGTCAGGCTGACTGGGATGGGAACATAGGTTAGAACATAGGTAACTGACAGGCCTGACTGGGATGGCCGCAGGTAATGTTAAAGGAGAAAAATTTTAAATGTTTGTAATTGGAAAATCGAAGTCTCCTAGATGTTTTAAAGGTGTGAAAAATATTCCTTGTCGCTATCGGGCCCAACCAAAAAGTTGGATGTCGGTAGAATTATTTGAGGAGTGGGTTAAAGAAATTGACCTTAAGTTTAATTTTCAGAAAAGCAAAATTGCTTTAATTGTGGATAATTGTTCTGCCCATCCTAACGTGCAGAAACTCGATTGGGTGGAGTTGGTTATCTTTCTTCTACCGAATACAACTTCGATCACCCAACCTATGGATCAAGGAGTTATCCGATCTCTTAAAGCCAAATATCGCTCACTTGCATTGAAAAAGCAAATTGCTGCCTTAGAAAAAGAGAACAAGATGGTTAGGTTTTCTATCTTAACTGCTATGTTTATGCTAACAAAAGCATGGAGTTCCATTCCAGATCAAACCTTCATAAATTGTTTCAAAAAATCATTATAATATAATGTAAAATATAAAAATATCATTAGAAGCAGTGGAAAAGCATGTAAATGATGATAACCCTTTCTGTGGCTTAAATGTAGACGAGACTGTAATGGAAAACTTAAGAGATGATCTCGAATTGTTAGAAACAAAATTCGATTCAGATTTTAAATCACGGCCGACGAGTTAGTAGACATAAATTTCGATGTTTGCGTTGCCAACAAATCATCAGATGAGGACATCATTGCAGAAGTTTCTGAGCATGATGCTATTGAAACTGAAGAGTTTCAATAGCATCATGCTCAGAAACACTAATGCACTCATCCGATGATGAGTGCATTAGTGTTTCTGACAATGCTACAAAATCAAATCTGAACAAAGCGATGCATGCTGTCACTGTACTCAAGAATTACAGTCTTTATTCTAACTTTGGAGATGATTTGACAAAAGCTCCTAAAGATATAAATCGTGCCATTGAAATGAATTTAAAAGCTTCATAAAGACAATCTAGAATTGCTGACTTTTTTTTGAAAATGCAAAAGTTTAAATCACACAATATATATTGCATGTAGGCCTAAGAATATTTGTTTGTTTTATTTCTATTCGTTACTTTGACCAAAATATTTTTAAAAAAGTCAACTTTCTATAATTCGAAAAATAATTAGAGAGATTGTACTGTATACATCAAAATGAATTGGAAAAATCTATGCGATTGGTTTTGAAAACATCCTTTGTGATATTATTGGAGTAATAGTTTAGATTCTAATAATAAATTTTTGTTAAATAGGATTTGATTTGTATTGAAATTATCTTTATTTAATTTATCATAATCTGTTTGTTTTAACAACAATCATCCGGTTAATTGATTTATTATTTTTTTGTTTGTTTAGATATTATCTAGATAATAGACAATGCAGCTTGATCTTCATCTGTACATATATTAATAATTAAATTCCTTTATATGATATAATTTTTCATATTTAAGTTTATTTTTGTTTTGTTTGTATTCTTTCTTCTAATACTTTTTATTAAAGTTCTGCAATTTTTAAGCTCAAAGTTACTTTTTTTTATTTTAAATGAATTGCTTCTCTCTGTTTAACATTCTTTAGAATCATAAAATATATAAGCAAAATAGCAACTAAGATACAGCTGTTGTAAAAAAAATTGATTGAGTTATTCAATACAATGATGAATAATGGCGTTGATTAATTTAGTTTAAGTATACATTATTGATCATCAAGGGCGGATTCAAAGAGGGGTAAACAGTGTAACTATCACCCTAAGAAATGTCTAACTTCAAAATACTATAAAATAAATAGATAAAATAAATAAAAGTTTAAAAAATGTTACTTGTTGTTACTAATTATGTTATATTACTGCAACATTATTTATATTACTTTTATTTATTATTTTTTTTATTTATAATTATGTTATATTACTGCATTTTTTTTTTATTTTTTTTTTGAGTTTTTTTATATTATAAAATATTAAATAACAAAGTATCTAATAACCTTTATTCTAAAAACATTCTAAATGATTGTATGAAACAGTGGTTTTATCTAAACAAAAACGAGAACTTTTTTCTTTCTTTTCGGGTCGGACAACACTTCCCCCTCCTTGGACAAAGTTCTAGATAAGCCCATGTTGATCATTCAATTTTTACCGTACAATCTTGGTAGATAAAAACAATTTATCTACCAAGATTTCAAGCGTTGATATTCCTTTTATTAAAAATTCGCTTCCTTACATGAAAGAAACATGTCAATTGGTCTTGATGAACATCAACAAGTCTTGGGATTCTTTTTATGACACACCATTTCTAAAAGTTTTGTTAAAGTTGCCCTCAACCAGTTTGACAGAAAAGTTATCTTCTGCAGATAAAAAAATCAACTACGAAAGTCCCACCGGAAGTTGAAAGCGAATGTTGAAAGTCATTGGAAAAAGAATAGCAAAGACACTAATACTCTGTTTGGTGTTTCTCAATCAAAGTCAGCCTATTTAAAAAATTCGCACAAGCCTTCACTTTGAATCTAAACAAGATACAGTTAAACGAACAGCGTCTGTTAATAGAAAGTGCGATGGAATGATATCTAAATTTTTCTAATTTAAATTTATTTAAATAACTATTTAGACAATATTATTGGCAAAAAGAGAAAAAGATATTCTCCAAATCCGGACAACATTGATTTTAACAAAGTCAATATGTTAAATGAAATACAGGAAATGAAAAAAGGCTCTAAAGTATAGGAATCTTATTAATTTTTGTAATTTAAATAAATAACGTAGATCAATATAATGGAATAAACAAATTGCCAAAAGTTTCTGCATATAAAGTAAGATAAAATATATAAAATTGAAAATAATAATTAGTTTAGATTAACATATCAGCACTGCCTAAAAAATGCAAAATGAAAAAATAATAATCAATTTAGATTAATCTCTCCGCACTGACAAGGAAATACAAAATTCAGAGATCAAACGGTAACATGGTTGTTCGTGAGTTCTTGGAACAAAATAATGTTGATATAAAAACCTTTAGCGGTACTAAACTTAATAAAATTAGAACGAGAAGAAATCTCAATAAGCTATCAGGTAAACATATAAAATAAATACCAGGTAAACTTAATAGATGAATTTAATTATGCGCTCAATTTTATCATCTTAATAAGATGTAAGAAATTTTTTCCCTTAACAAGTATGTACTAGAATAGACTATTAAAATGTTCATATTTTGTTTATTTGTAGAGTTTAATTAATTTTTTAAATCTAAATCTTTAAAAAATTTAAAAGTTTTTATAACGCAATATTGTAGTCAAGGCTCATCCTCTACTAAAGTACTGGACTAAAGGAAGGATTGTTAGGTATTGTTTTTACTCTAAGGTGCTTAATATGAGGGATGGGGAGCGTTTAATAATTTTCGGAAAATTTTCCCACCCACCCCAAGCTTATTAAAAAAATTACCCCCTTGTTTATTAATTTTTACTTTTTATCAATAAAAAAAACTTTATCTCTGAACTATATCTCTAAACTAAATAAACAAACAATAAAAATCGAACTTAAAAATTAGAAAATATATATCGGTCACTAATAAAAGTAAAAACTTTCAGTCCAAATAGACTATAAAAATTGTCGACCTTTAAAAAAATCTAGTAAATCTCGATTTGTTGAGAAGGAGATTTTGGTTTATACCAATACACCCTTTTATTAACCCCCTCTCATCGTTTATTAGATCTGGAATAAAAAAATTTCTACATCTGTATCCTGTCAAGCACCTTAGAGTAGTTAAGTAATTGTCTACATTGGTAAAAAAGTTAAACTTTGAAAATAACAAACACAGTTTCATTTCACTTGTCACGATAAGGATTTTATAAATTATAGATTTTTATCAAGAAATAATCTTTCTATGTAGGTAGTGGAATCTCTGTACCAATCCCACGATCATTTAAGAATATTAAAGAAGATTTAAATCAAAATATCACTTCTTGAAAATATATATTAGGAATATTGATTGAACAGAAAAAATACCCAACAATTGCTATTAATAAGATTGGAAAATTAGAAACGTCCATATCTTCTATTTCAGGCAGAAAAGTTTCATTGCATGAAATACACCTAAGGATTTTCAAAGATCATAAAAGATCATTCGAGAAAATCCAACAAGCATATATAGAAGAAATTTGATAATCTGGTCAGATCATGCTTCGATTTTAAACTCGGGTCACTTATTACTAACTGTTAAATCAATTTATGATGAGAAACTTTACTATAATGACAGAGAAATGTTTTCACTAACTGGTAACTGTTATAACGTTCAAGAAATAGTGGAAACGCCTCATTAGATATACTTGGATGCATAAATGACACAATTGCAGGGAAATTATTTTATATGGAAACTAGATTAGAAGACACTAAAGATTTTCACATTCCCCTAAATATTGAAGGGAAAGTAGTTCACGACGTCTTGCAATTTTTTCATGGTAATTTAATAATTTAAAAATATGCGTTAACTGTTTACATTATAGTTAACTAAAAGCAGGGCGAGTCAACACTTTGAATGAAATTGGAATATAAGGCCACTTTGAATTGCAAAGTTGTTTCCCGTCCTAAAAAAAAAACTGTAAAGTATGCGGGCGGGCGGCAAATTTCCGTTATCCATTATTTCATTTTTTTTTACATTTTTTTTTAAATAAGTATGTAAACTGTTAGGTTCTGGGGTTATTTTTCTGACCAGTACACAGTGGACCGGATGTTAGAAATATGGTGGACAAAATTATTCTGCGCTTTTTTTTCATTAATAAAACCCCTTAAATGTCCTTTTATTATAAATTTTTGTTAAATATTTGCTAATACTAAAAATTAATAATCAAACTTTTAAAACGCAGATTTATTATGATGTAGATACCTAAGAAATATCTAGCCAAAAGAGCTTTTAAAAGGAACCATAGAGAACATAACTGGCTCATACTATTTATACTTATAAAGGTCAGGATTGCGGCAGATTGATTTTTAGCGATAAGCTTCAGCCTAAAGCTAATCAGCTTATAAGAGAGACTCGTAAAAGTGTTCATTAAAAAATGCATCATGTAAGAAAAATAAATCTTAAGCGTTTTCAGGTAATTATGATCGATCATTTGAAATAGTAGTATTATACCTATAAAAATAATACTATAAGTATAATAAACCTGATATAATAAGACCTGATGAGTCTATATAGATGTTTTGATCGTGTTACGTTTTCGACCTAGAATAATCTAGGTCGAGTAAGGTATAACAAATTTACGGAGACTGGCCTTACACTATATGTGTACTTATTGTATCTTTTTATTCAAATCTGCTGCAGCATTATTAATTTTTGATTCGTATTCAATTCTCAGTTTACTCTCCAGTGTATCCAGAGCGTCTTTGAATTCTTTTGCATTAACCATATATATATTAGTTATAAAATACTATTTAGTATATACTTATTAACACAGATAGAGCTGTTAATTTTGTGTTTTTTTCCGTGTATGTTATAAATAAATTTGATTTTAAGATTAAGAAACTGTTATACTATAAATATTTTATGGTAGTGAAAAACCTTCTGCTTTAGTGAAATCGTAAAATTTTCACTTTAAAATATCAGTGGGAAGAGTAACAGCGATTATCTTGTCAAATAGCTAGATACAATTGCCACAAGTTCAATGCAATCAACATTTTTCTGATCTTTAAAGTAATTTATTTTCATTATTAGGAACTTTTTATGTATTGAGAATGGATGATATTTGCAATAATAAAATATAGAATTAAAAAAAAAATTATATGCTGTGAAAACATTACGTCGGCCTACTATCAAAACCTCCTAATTCGGATTTTTTCATTTTTGAGGTTTTGACTTAAATTGGTTAGTTTTCTTAACGCGCTGCTCTATGCAAAACCACATAAATCTAACTGCCTCGGAAAATTTCAAGGCAATTAGATTTATGTGATTTTTCGAATCTTTCACTTTATAACAAATTATAATAGCTGTTATGGTAATTTTTAAATATATTAGTAGGGGAGACCGGGGCTAGTTGGCTCGCTTTTTACTCTATGAGCTCTGTAGCCCTAACAATACATTTTTTTGAAAATATTAAAGTGTAGTCTTAAAGAGTATGAATTTAGGTAAGTTATGAAGTTTGCATTCATTTACAAATGAATGAAAAGTAATGAAGCTTGCATTCATTTGGGTAAGTTGGCGCAAACTATAAAAATGATTATTAATGTACTATAAAGTGCAAAATTAATAGAAATATTTTTACTTTTAATTTTGGCAACAATTTTATCCCAAAATTTAATATTACTTTTAGATGGTACCAAATATTAGTCCGTATAACAGCCAAAACAGTAGTCCACTTTTTATCTGAAAAAAAAAACCTAGAATAAATTTTTTCAATATTGTTAAAAATTAAAAAAAAGAAAAAAATTAATTTTATGAAAATATTTTTATAAATATTTTCATTAAAATTGATAGTAAAAAAATTTCTATTAATTTTGCACATTTTTATAGTTTGTGCCAACTTACCCCGTGAAAATTTTGCCAACTTGCCGGTCCTGAAAGATCCTGAAAAACAGCAACTTTGAGAAAAAGTCATGGATATGATAAACCTGATGGTCTTCTTTGAGTAATCCGCGTTCTTTATATTTATTTTTAATATTTATTTTCTTAACGATATCTTGACTTGTTAACTTTTATTATTGTAACAAAGTTTTCTTTATTATACTAATATAGATAATGGATATAGTAAACCAATTGTGACTGGAACTTTTACAATAATTTTATTTTTCATAAAACTTACTATTTTCGTTTTAAAGTAAAAAGGAAGCGATGTTCCAAAAGTTACGTTTTTGTCCAAAAAGCGCATAAATCTTCATATCTCCCATGCGCATGCGCGAATCCTGACAATACTATAGTGAATGACGAAATGGTCAATTAGGAAGGTTCTGTGTAATTTTTTTCAGTTTCTGATGAAAGACTTCGAAGATAAACGCAGTTCGTCAACTTACCCCTGCGGCCAACTAGCCCCGGTCTCCCCTATTGTTTTTCTAATGCATGCGAATAAGAGTAGCTTTAGTTATCTCAACTTAATCTCAGCATTTAAATGTCATGTAAGCGGTCTAATATCATTTTACTTAAGTTGACCCGATGTCATTTTACTAAAATTGATTCATCATCATTTTTCTGATCACATCCCGACGTCATTTTTCTGACCTTTGCCCGACGTAATTTTACCGATCTCAACCCGACGTCAGCGAGCAACCATCATTCTAATGAGCAAATACTACCTATGGCCTATCTAAAAAAAGACATTATACCGACGTAGGCTCGACGTACTCATGTTATCTCGGTTGTATGTCAATAGAACTATAATTGTACTAAATAATAAACCATTAGCCGCCATATACGCGAACCCTTTAGATAAATTTTCTTTTTTCGGAAATTAAGGGAATGTTAAATTCTTTCTCACTTCTCTACCCCTTACCTCCTTCTCTTCTTATAGTATAAGAATCAAAAATTTTATTCATTTAAAGAATTTTTTTTTTGCATTTGTTGTAATTGACGGAGTCACATCAGTCGCACAGTCAGAAGCAATTTAAAATTTGACATTGCTTCTGACTTTTTTGGTGTATAATTTTTTTGTAAACTTGTTTTGGAGTCCAATTTGTTTCAGCTCTTTCAATTTTTAAAACTTCTATATTTAATGTTGTTTCGAATTTTATTTTAATATCTGATCAGATTTTAATTTTTTATTTTTGAGACTTTATTTTTTGTTTGTGAATGCTTTTAAATAGTTTTCATAAATGAATTTGTACAGTTTTTCTTATTCAATAAACATATTTTTTCTTGAAATTTTCAGAATTATTGAGTTTTAATTTATTAGTAAATTCCGCGAAAATAAAAAATTTGAATTGAACTAGTTAATACTAATGAAAAAATCATTTTTTATAACATTAATAAAAATATTTTCCTGTTTTTTTGAGTCAAGACCATTTTTTATAAAATATAATAAATATTTTTAAAATTTTCATAAAATTTCGGTATTTATTTCAGACCCAACATGGCATACTTTTAAAGAAATCTTTTTTCTATAATATTAGGAACCTGTCTGATGTGAAGGGTAAAAATTTCCTATTTCTCATATAAATATTTACTATTATTTTATTAATTTACAGTTAGCAACAAAACATTCAGTATTAGACCAAACTTTTATTACTCTAACCTGATATATAAATATATATATATATTATTATATATATATATATATATATATATATATATACATACATATTCGACTAAAAAACTATTACCACACATCAAACAGCTTCCAAAAAATACCAAATACATATTCTGGCCTGATCTAGCAAGTGCCCATTACTCAAGCAAAGCTGTTAAGTTTTTGAATGAAAATGGTATAAAGATTGTAACAAAAAGTGAAAACCCTCCAAATATTCCTGAATGTTGTTGTATTGAGGATTTTTGGTCTTGTATCAAAGGAGATGTTTACAAAAATGGTTGGCAGGCAGAGAATTTGGATCAATTACGCTCAAGAATAATTTACTGTTTAAAGAAATTCGACAAAGAGCTGGTACAACGCTTGGCAGAGTACAACCAGCAGAAGACTCGACACAATAAGAAGACAAGGTCTTGTTGAATTAAGATAAACGTTTTTATTAAAATTAGAATAAATTTGCTATTCTATTCTTTTTAAAACAATAAAATAGGTCTTCTAGATTAAAAGTTATTTAATTTTTAGTTTTGTCCAGATTTTTAGTAATCAACCGTTATTATATATATATTTTTAACTAATTCAAGGGCAAGATATACAATGGGCATGTGGGCCAGTCAGCCACTGCCTACAAATTGATCATGAAGTTTATGATAATGTTTTAATAATTACTTACAAATAGATTAAAGGGATTTCAGCAGCATTCAAAAAAAAAATCACTGTAATAAAGATGTTGGAATGCACAAGTTAAGGATGTGTTAAGGAAGGTAAAAGACGTAAGGATGCCTGAATGCACAAGGCAGCGGGTGCATTGCACTTGCTTGCAGGAACGCCTGAACCAAGGATGCAGTGTTTGCACTAAATTAATATATTTTTTTGTTTGAATGTACTATGTTTGTGCTGTTTATTTATATTTTAGGTCAAAAAGCGGAAACAACAAATTAATAAACGTTGTTATACAAAAAAATGTCTTGTAATGTAATTTTACCTTGACGCCCATTATGTCAACGCCTTTGCAAAGGCTGGATTTCTTTTTGGAATAGTATTATCGTTATTTTTTTATTTGTACCCTTTTATAAAAAAATTTGCACCCGTTTTGAAATACAATTTCTGTCATCCCTAGACAGCAAAGCATTCTCATATAAATATACGTAAGTTTAAAGTTTGCTGTTTGTATGAAAATGTATATAAGTAAACTTTCTTAATTAAGAAAGATAAACTTTCAAGTAACAAGTATTAATCAATTGAACATCTGTTTCCACATATTTGGAGAGATATTTTTTATTTTGCAATAAATTTCCATTTTCACCATTATCAAAATTCTGTTTATTTTATCACATTTGATTTTTAAGAGTTCGTCTTTATACTTTGTATCAACTTTCATAACATTTGCAGTAAATTAATTTTTTTTCAGTCGTACATCATTAAGTTCAAAATATCTTCAAATTATTTTTTTATGTCAGATTTAAGTTCATCATTAGGTCGCTGAATATTTCAACATCCTCTGGAGTCTCATCATCTTTTATGGATGATAATTCAGAAACCAGATAAATTTTTATATTAATAGATTATGACGGAAAAGGTCAATGTTGTCAATAAACAATGACATAATAACTTGGCAATTAAAGTTTTATTAGTGCCCTCGAGTTGTAAATTAATATCATTTCAATCTCTTGAAAATATATCTCGAATAAAAGGCATCTTTTTTGACTATTGTGAATTGTTGAGAGCGGTTTTATTGTTACTTTCAAAGAATTGCATGATACTATTATATAATGCTAAAAAAACATTTCTAAATGAACACTTTATCATCGAACTTCTGTTTGCAAAGTATACTATCTTATAAAATCTTCATTATTATCCTGGTACAGCTGTCAAAACATTCTATAATTTTTGGCATTAGATTTGAATTTCAAAGATTAGAAACATTAGAAAGAGAATTTCTCCTAAATTTTTCCAACAACATATTGTCTGTGCACGTAAAACATTTAGTGCTTCAGCCTTCAAAAAAGCAACAAATTTACAATAGCAAACTATCATTGCTGGTGCTCCATCGGTAATAGAAGCAAAAGTATTATTTAAAGAAATATAGTTTTTGTAAAGTATGATTTCAAAACAGTAAATTTAGATATCAAGTTGCATCCGTGATAAGATTTATTGCAAATTGCATTTCTTCTTGTAATTATTTTCAATAAAAATAACGTATTTATGAAATCAAAAAGCAATGGTAGACTCATTTGATTGCATGGAAAATGAACGTTTATGAAAACTTTAATCTTTTTTAAGGTTTTAAAACTTTAAACTTTTTTTTTTTTTCACGTTAACTGCCGTTGCTTCAATTTTACGCTTTACTGTAGTATCACTAAATGGCAAATTTTTTAAAAGCTTGTGGTATACCTTGACACATGACTGGTGTCATAAATCTTTTATTGAAGTAACTTTTAGTTTTTCACCAACTTTTACTATGTTTTTCAACTAATTGTGATATGCGATAAGAGGAAAATAATTCATCTTCGTTTGTTACAATTTGCATTTTGCAGCAATTGTTGCAAATGATGCAGCAATTGTTTAAGGAATTTTTTAAATAAAAAAACTTAATTAAGGTAGCAGATTCCCTTAACATAAAGTTGCTTAAATTGTTGTAATGGAGCATCAATTGCAATTAAATTCTATTTTATATCAATTAAATTTGAAATTTTGAAAAAAAAAGTAACCAGGGAGTAGTTAGACATTTAAGCAGCCATTTTGAAAAATTTTCAAACAAGATTATAAAAGTTTGGCAAATGCTACCGACTCCAAATTTTCAAGGTATGTTAGGAGAACTATTAACTAGGGTTTCAACTAGAGTTCATTATCGAAATTGCAAATTTCGAAAAATTTTGATTAAAACGGTACCGAAATACTTTTTTTTTTCGAAATCAAAAAAACTTATGAAAATAATCGAACTAGCCAAATTAATTTCGGAAACAAAAAAGGAATTTCGAAATGTAAAAATAATTTCGAAATATAAAATTGAACTTCGAAAAAAGAAATTAATTTCAAAAGAAAAAACGGAATTTCGAAAAGTGAAATTAACTTCGAAAAAAAAAAGTGTATGTTGAAAACTGAAATTAATTTCAAAAGAAAAATTAGAATTTCGAAATAAGAAATTATATTCGGAAAAAAAAAAGTGGATTTCGAAAAGTGAAATTACTTTGGAAAGAAAAAAAAGAATTTCGAAATGTGAAATTAACTTCGAAAAAAACAAAACAACATTTGATAACCTAAATTAATTTCGAAAATAAAATTAGCTTTTGAAAAGTTTATTAAATTTCAGGAAGAAAAAAAAAAGAATTTTGTAAAGTTAAATTTATTCCAAAAAGTAATTTTAATACATTATATTTTATTTGCATAATAATATTAAAATAACCGGGCGCCTAAATAATTTACCACGGGTGTTTCAGCAGGTAGACCTTTTATTTTATATATATTTAAATATATATATATATATATATATATATATATATAAATATATGTATATAAATATATATATATAAATATATGTATATAAATATATATATATAAATATATATATATATAAATATGTATATATATATATATATATATATATATATATATATATATATATATATATATATATATATATACATATATATATATATATATATATATATATATATATATATATATATATATATATATATATATATATATATATATATATATATATATATATATATATATATATATATATATATATATATATATATATATATATATATATATATATATATATATATATATATATACAGAGCCGGTGTAGTATGAGATTTTTACTCCCATTTTTTTTTTACTCCCCAGTAAAAATCTGATATGAAATTTTTACCGCGGAGTAAAAAACGTGTATGAGATTTTTACTCTCTTTATGAGATTTTTACTCTCAAATTAATTTTAGCGAAATTACAAATGTTTTAAACAATTTTGTCATTTTTATCCTGTTATAGCTAGATCCTAGTTATCAGATAAACACCAAAATTTATAACTAGATAAACACTAAAAAACTTTGTAGTTTTTGTTCTCATTATATTTATGGTTTATAGCTTTTTTTTAGAGAAAAGTTATTTGGAGCAGAGATGAACAACAAAACATAATAAAGCTTGTTCATGAAGAAAACGATGTCTCTGTTGAGTCCAAAGCTTTATCTGGTCATACAGGTATTAATAACACTACACATCACATTTAAAGTAGATTTTTTTGGTATGCAATGATTAAAGATATTATAACCTATGTTTCCGAATGTGAACAATGTCAAAAGTCGAAAAACAGGAAACTTCAGTCAAAACCATTGCTACAAAATGTTTTAATTCCAAAAGGTAATATGAAGCAAGTAGGAATTGATTTAACACAACTATTAGAAGTTAATGGCTATAAATATCTGGTCGTATTAGTCGACTACTTCAGTAAATGGGTTGAAGCAGAAGCACTTACTGATAAAACTGCTAGAACTGTGGCTTTTTTGTATAAACATATATGTCGACATGGTTGTTTTGAAATTCAAATAAATGACCAGGGTCGTGAGTTTGTAAATGAAATTTCTAAAGAACTTTACTCAAAAACAGGAACAATTCAAAGAATTACGAGTGCGTATCATCCTCAAGCAAATGGATTAGTAGAGCGACAGAATCAAACAATTAAACATACATTAGTAAAGGTGCTAGATGAGGCTGCTCTGGAATGGCCATACGTTATTGATAGTGTTTTGTTTTCATTGAGAGTTAAAAAATATAAGTCTACTGGGTTTTCACCATTTTCATTGCTTTACCAAAGGGAAGCAGTTCTTCCTATTGATTTAGATTGCAATTTAATTGATTTTAATGATGATAACGCTCTTAGCAATGATGATTCCTCCAACAAAAAATAATTTCATAAACCTTTCATGCAATGAATAAAATGAAGAATGAACTTTTTGATGAAGCCTATCAAAATATAGAAAAATCTCAAAAAAGGCAAAAACTTGATTATGACAGGAGAATTGCTCCAAATTTTGAAATTAGCATAAATAAAAAAGTGTTGCTAAGAAATAGTAGACGTGATGATAGAAAAGGCGGGAAACTTGTGAAGCCTTGGACTGGACCATACATTGTAACATCCATTTCAAGCACAAATAACTGTACCTTGAAAAATCTAAAGGGTCAAGTTTTAAAAACAAAGTACAACTTGACAAAGTTATGTTTATATAATGAAAAAATAACTGATGGTAAACAAGAAATCACATTCAATCAAATGAATAAGCAAATTTCTATTAATAAGATTGGAAAATATGCAACTATTAAAATGAGAACTTCTATTTCTAAAAAATTTGGAACTGGTATTACCAAAAATATATTTATTGCAGATATTAATCTACTTTCATGTCCAAAACAACTACACAGTACCAGAGGCGATGGTAATTGCTTTTTTAGGGCAATATCTTATATCATTACAAGCAGTGAAAGCAGTTATGAAATTATAGGAGAAAAAGTTGTAAGACATATGTGTACCCATATTAATGATAAAATGGCTTCATATATGAATCAATCGGTCGTAACATATCTAAATGAAAGTGGTATGAGTGATAATGCAACACGGGCAACTGATGCAGAAATAATTGTGTGTGCCTCATTCATGGGTATTGATATAAAAGTATATAGCAAATATAGTGAGGAATTAAAATGGCTGACTTACCCATGTAGTTTAACACTTACTCAGCTTAGTAAACATGCTATATTCCTTGATAATTCAACTGCAAATCACTTTATTGTTGTACTGTTGTAAAAAAAAAAAAATTTGCAGACAAATAGTTGTAAATCATCCTCTTCATAACTTTAAGATATATGATTTGTATAAATATTTTTGATTAATTTATATCTATATAACTGTTATTTACTATTAAAGGTTTGCTGACTGCAAAATACATTTATATATATATATATATATATATATATATATATATATATATATATATATATATATATATATAAATATATATATATATATATATATATATATATATATATATATATATATATATATATATATATATATATATATATATATATATATAGAATTAATTTAGGTTATCAATAACAATGAGCAATTGCTTTTGCTATGTGATTTAGGAGCAATTACTTTTACGTAAAGTGGAGCAATTGCTCCGAAAACACATAGAAAAAGCAATTGCTCATTTTTATTCACAACGCCTAATGTAATAATCAATACTCCGAGCATTCGCGCCCATATTTATGGTAAGGTATGGGTTTTATCGCACTATTTTCCATAACAATTTAAATATCGTTTTTTCAAGGCTGTCAAGGGGTAAAAAAATTCATTTAATGTTAAGTTTAAATTTAAAGTTTAAAACAAATTTATTTATGTTATGTAAGTTTAAAAGAAATTTATCACTATCGGGGATAGAATATGAATTTTACAGATACGTGCGTACTTAATCCGTTTTAATTAATATAATAAAACAATTTTTACTTCCATTATGATTTTAATTCCTTACATAGAAATGTAGGAAATAAATTATTTTTAAAAAGTTGTTTGCTTCTATATGTAACTTAATATTTGAGTTAACAATAAAATTATTATTAAAAGTTTAACTTTTAATAGCGCTACATAAACATAACGGTAAAAACATCTAAAGGGAGTAAAAATCTCATAAAGAGAGTAAAAATCTCATAAGCGTTTTTTACTCCGCGGTAAAAATTTCGTATCAGATTTTTACTGGAGAGTAAAAAAAAAGTGGGAGTAAAAATCTCATACTGCACCGGAACCAGCTTTTTTTGGTCTTTGAGATGGCTAACTTCCAAACATGTAGCAAACGCCGAACATTTATATGTTTATACTTATATTAAGGTGGTGGTATAATCAAAATTCTAAAATCGTTTCTTTTAACCAAACAATATTTATTTTTTCATACAATATTTAAAAACTGCATAAAACATTAAAAAAAAAAAAAATCAAAATTTTACATTTAGACCCAAGTTTTGGGTCACGAAACCTAAAAAAGTCAAAGGCGCTGCGATAAATATTGAGACAATGGTACCCAGTGAAAAAAAAAACCGCGTCCCACATGGGTTCCGCGTGGGTTCCGTGTGGGATTGATGGGATTTATGTGGGACGGATTTTCCCATGTGGTATCCGTATGGAAATTTGTCACCTTAAACCCATGTGGGTAATCCCACATGGGTTACATGTGGGAACCATATGGTATTTACACACATGGGAAATCCCACGTGGGTTTCCTGTGGGATTTGCATGGGAATTAATTTAAAAGCTGGAAACTAAAAAAAAATTTTTAAATCGACATTGCATTGCGTTACGTTTATATTGTGTGAAAATATTTTATATTAATAAAGGGAATGCAAGCAAGTATGTAAGTACCACGAATAATGTTTATCTTTCTTTATAGAAATAAGATTAAGATTTGTGCAAATAGACTTATTATTAGGATAATATAATAGTTATTTGAATATATATCTTGAGTAAATTATTTGCAAACAATTAACTGATGCAAGTTGAAATGTTGTCAAAAACCAATCTTGCATGCATGGGACACTGCAGTGTCCCACAAAGAAATTCAGGTTTGAAAGTCAAAGAATTCCCAATTGTCTTTATTAAAAAAAGAAAAAAATAGGATAGAGATGGGTTTCTGTAACTTTTTTTATGCTCCAAAACTTTTAACTTTAGATATAATAAGGTCCTTAAGACTTAAGGGACTTACGAACTACATTGAGGAACAAAAACAGTATATTTACAGAAACTTTTCAATTTTTAATATGGAGTACCACAGTGTTATTGAAAATAAAGCCTCTGGGTCCAGTTTTCAAAGTAATATGATCTAAGTAATGTTTAAATAAAATATTATGCTTTAAAATGCATATAGTTATACATATAACTCCTGATAGTTAACTATATGTATAACTAGTTATACATATAATTATTATTAATATATAAAATATACATAAACTTATTTTTTAAGGTTATGCTTGAACAAATTAGTACCCATTAATTCAAATTCAAGATTTAGTTAAATTCAAGTTAATGTTCTTATTTATTAATTGTTTTTGTTAATTTTATATTTATTTGTTCAAATTTAACAGTTAGTACTATATTTTACTACAGTAAGAATGTTTATCATTGTTGAACGTGATTTTATTAGTAACTTAATTTTATTTTCAACATATTTTGACAACACCCTTTATATTTTAAATGATGACAGCTTTACTTTTCTATTGATGTTAAATTTATTACGTTTCAATAACTCAGATTGAATCTTTACTGAATTATTGTAAGCTTTGTAGGGGTTTGTTGTATATCAAATGGTGTTGTAAATAAAGTAAAAATAATATATATATATATATTATATATATATATATATATATATATATATATATATATATATATATATATATATATATAACATTAAAACAATAAAATTGATACAAATTTTCACTTTAAAACGAATACCATTAACATTGTGATGATAATAGCATTAGGAAACTAGTATTTATGTATTATTATTACTATAAAATACTATAAAAATATATGTAATACTATAAACAAATAAGTTTTTAATTCATTTTATAAAATGGAGACTGACAACTGATAATTAATGGAAATAAATACAAATTATAAAAATCATGTATTATTACTAAATACTATATTAATGTTAGTCTACAAAGTTAAAAACTAGTTTAGAGCATTGTTATTAGTTCTTTTACGATTCGCACTTCCACTTTGTCTCTCAAATTTATAAAATAGGTGGTCAAAGCTTGCTCAATAGGTAGGTTCTCAGCATAACAATGCTTTTTTCTTACACTTTCTAAAGAGAAATATGGCAAATTGATTACTTATTTTACTTAAATTGTAGGGTCATCTATGCATAATGATGTCAGATGATGACCCGGTTTATTGAACAACTTCACCCTTTATCAAACTCAGTCAATTTTTTGCCATCTCCCATTGAAAATGATGTCAGTTTTTGTTATCGTATTATGATGGTATATCTGAATTGTTAATATAATATAAAAAATGCATATACCATCAATTTTTTTCTGGTTCAGTTATACATTTATTCTCAACAGTACTATAAGTAAAAAAAAAAAAACATAAATTGTTCTTACAGATAAGCAAGCTAATTTCTGAATTTAAATTGTTTTTCCTATGATCCTCTACAGTTTTAAGCAACAAAAGCAAGAAGTTTTTAGACCACATTGTTGGTTTAAATACCTCTAAAACCTGCTCATAGCTAGCATAAATTGTTTTACTTTTTTTTAAAATAAAATATTTTACTTTTTTTTTTAATTCAATTTTTTAATTGACATTATTTTGGTCTCAACATCCCCTCCCTATTGTCAATTATTGTTAAACTCACACTGCCCCTCTATCTACTGGCATCATTTATGGATGATCCCATAGCCTAAATACTATATATATATATATATATATATATATATATATATATATATATATATATATATATATATATATATATATATATATATATATATATATATATATATATATATTATTTTTACTTTATTTACAACACCATTTGAGATACAACAAACCTTTACAAAGCTTACAATAATTCAGTTAAAATTCAATCTGAGTTATTGAAACGTAATAAATTTAACATCAATAGAAAAGTAAAGCTGTCATCATTTAAAATGTAAAGGGTGTTGTCAAAATATGTTGAAAATAAAATTGAGTTACTAATAAAATCACGTTCAACAATGATAAATATTCTTACTGTAGTAAGAATTAGTACTAGTTAACAAATTTGAACAAATAAATATAAAATAGTGAAAAAACAATGAACAAATAACTTGAACTTGAACTAAATCTTGAATTTGAATTAATTGGTTCTAATTTGTTCAAGCATAACCTTAAAAAATAAGTTTATATAATAAATTTTATGTATAACTAGTTATACATATAGTTAACTATCAGGAGTTATATGTATAACTGCATGCATTTTATAGCATTTTATTTAATTTATTATTACTTATTATTTATATATTACTTTAGATCATATTACTTTGAATACTGGACCCAGAGACTTTATTCCCAATAACACTGTGGTACTCCAGATTAAAAATTGAAAAGTTTCTGTAAATATCCTGTTTTTGTTCGTCAATGTTCGTTAGTCCCTTAAGTTTTATGAACCTTATTATATATAAAGTTAAAAGTTTTGGAGCCTAAAAAAAGTTACAGAAACCTCCCTATCTCCCCCCTATTTTTTTTTTTTTTTAATAAAGAAAATTTGACTTTCAAACCTGCATTTCTTTGTGGGACACTGCAGTGTCCCATGCATGCATGCTTGGTTTTTGACAACATTAGAACTTGCATCAGTCAATTGTTTGCAGATAATATACTCAAGAACTATATTCAAATATCATATGAACATGTTAGAGAATGTTCATATATTTGAACATCACAAATTTAATAATATTGTTGTGATATGTTATATAAATAATTCCATAATAGATTATGATATGAAAATAAGATAGGATATGAAGGCAATGATCAAAGAATAAATTTACTTATAGAAATTTAGATGTTTGTTTATTAGTTTCAGAATATTATATTATGTGTGACCGCGGCCTTCTATAATAACAGGCCTTGACATCGCGCAAAAAGTTGTTAAACTGAAGGCTAATTCCTAATACTGTGTTTACATTTTCATCTTTTAACATTAGACGAAAGTTTGTGTTCGCGCTTTTTTAATAAATCTTTAAAATGTGATTGGTTTATAAATTAGATAGCCCAACATCAAGACGATAACGTTGTAAGGTTCAAGGCGTTAACTTTGTAAGGTAATAATATTGTCAAACTAACGATAAGTTTTTTTAATAATTAAAATGCCTTAAAAATGCCTTTAAAATGCAGTGTATCTCTTTGCAAGTCGAACTATCTCAACTACAACAAAAATATCAATTTATACAACTACAATATCAATTACAACTACAACAAAAATATCAATACTCAACTACGACAAAAATATCAATTTATAAATTCCCGAAGAATCTAGAGGAGAGAAAAAGATGTAGTGAAGCTATCCCAAGAACTGGTTTTATTGTTACAGACTATACAGCAGTATGTCAACTGCATTGGCCAAATGAAGCACCTTTTGAAAGCAAATATGGGAAGCAACGACCTTTAAACCCACCATCTGTTTTTAAAATATTCCGCCTAGTTGTTTAGCCACACCAGCAAGTAAAGTTAGAAAAAATGTAACTTCAAGCGGTTTTCGAAGCATTTTACCAGATGAGTTAAATGATTTTCTAAAAGAGGATGAAATTATATTTGATGATATTCAATCTTTGTTAAGTGATAATAACAATGTTATTGTTTTCCAGCTTAATAAAAAAAGTGTGCACATACAATCAAAAATGTACTAACTTGGTCTTTTATTATTTATTTTAGTAATTTTCAATGATTATTCATTTGTAGCTAACCATAATGGCACAATTTGTAATATTTCATATTTAGCTGTAAACAAATTAAAAATACAGTTATCTTTCTAATATATAGATATATACTTTGTTATGGTTCTGCTTGTTATTGATACTATTTAATATTACATAAATATTCTTAATGAAATTTGAAATACGAAAAGCATGATTATCTTTTAACAATTTTTTGGTTTTCTTTTTATATTTTCGTTTTTACTAGAGATTATTATTAGAAAACATAGACTGCCATTACACCCTACCTAATATAAAAATATATCAATATAAGTAAAAGTGAAAGTTTAATCGGCCTTCAGTTTTTACGGCATTTTGCGCGATGGCAAGGCCTGTTATTATAGAAGTCTACATCATTGAAAAAGTAGGTTTTTACATATTTGTTTTTGTTTTTTTGTTTAACTACTTATCCTTATTGATCACTTTTTTCAGGATTCTCCTCATGGGTTCAAGCTCATTACGCATAATATGTGTTCAATTACGCATAAACGTTAGTCATTGTAAGTAATAAATTAGGAAATAATTATTTGTGAAATATTGTAGTCATTAATGACTTCAAACTGGCTAATAATTAAAATTGCTCTCTTTCTCTCTCTCTCTCTCTCTCTCTCTCTCTCTCTCTCTCTCTCTCTCTCTCTGTCTCTCTCTCTCTGTCTCTGTCTCTCTCTCTCTGTCTCTCTCTCTCTCTGTCTCTCTCCCTCTCTCTCTCTCTCTCTCTCTCTCTCTCTCTCTCTCTCTCTCTCTCTCTCTCTCTATATATATATATATATATATATATATATATATATATATATTTATATTTATATATATTTGTATTTCTATTTTTTTTTTTTAGAAAATGTTTGAAGAAAGTTAGAAGATACTAAAAACCTTGGTATTATACAAGCCGAAGCGATTTAATTAATTCAATTGACAAAAAACGGCGTGTAAATCGCAAAAGGAAAAATAATATTTTTAATATTCGTTTAGGATGTATTGATTAATAGCATTTATTTTTAAATAAATTCATTTTGCAACACGTTTTTTAATTTTATAAAATTTCGTCATAATAGTTTAAGGTAAATCCCACATAGGTTATAGGTGGAAAACATCACATGTAAAAGATCAAAAATGCTACACGTTTTGAATACCAAATGGGATAAAGTAGCAAATACCAGATTAAGTTAAGCCTCTCTGAATGCTTCGATGATTAATTTTAAATTACTATTTAAGTAATTTTTAAATTAAAAGAATTTTAAAAATTATCATAGAAGCATTCGGACTTTCATTTGTCTAGTATTGACTACTTTTATACCATTTGGATTAAAATATGTGGCATTTAAGATCTATAACATGTCGTATTTTCCACCTATATCCCATGTAGGATTTACCACATAAAACCCATGTGGGATTTACCATATGAAACCCACATGGGACAAAATAATAATCCCCATATGGGTTACATATGGTAAAAACCCACACGTATCCCATATGGGATTTACCATATGGAATCCATGTGGGATTTACCATATGAAACCCACATGGGACAAAATAATAATCCCCACATGGGTTACATGTGGAAAAAATCCACGCGTATCCCATGTGCGCTTTTTCACTGGGTAGGTGCTATAAAACTCAAACTTTCAGTGTTTACTTGTAATATATTAAAAAACTCATTAAAGCAAAATTATTAAGTTAGCTTAAAGCACCAAGGAGATACAGTATATACAGCTAACGGGTACCCAGTGAAAAAGCGCACATGGGATACGCGTGGATTTTTTCCACATGTAACCCATGTGGGGATTATTATTTTGTCCCATGTGGGTTTCATATGGTAAATCCCACATGGATTCCATATGGTAAATCCCATATGGGATACGCGTGGGTTTTTACCATATGTAACCCATATGGGGATTATTATTTTGTCCCATGTGGGTTTCATATGGTAAATCCCACATGGGTTTTATGTGGTAAATCCTACATGGGATATAGGTGGAAAATACGACATGTTATAGATCTTAAATGCCACATATTTTAATCCAAATGGTATAAAAGTAGTCAATACTAGACAAATGAAAGTCCGAATGCTTCTATGATAATTTTTAAAATTCTTTTAATTTAAAAATTACTTAAATAGTAATTTAAAATTAATCATCGAAGCATTCAGAGAGGCTTAACTTAATCTGGTATTTGCTACTTTATCCCATTTGGTATTCAAAACGTGTAGCATTTTTGATCTTTTACATGTGATGTTTTCCACCTATAACCTATGTGGGATTTACCTTAAACTATTATGACGAAATTTTATAAAATTAAAAAACGTGTTGCAAAATGAATTTATTTAAAAATAAATGCTATTAATCAATACATCCTAAACGAATATTAAAAATATTATTTTTCCTTTTGCGATTTACACGCCGTTTTTTGTCAATTGAATTAATTAAATCGCTTCGGCTTGTATAATACCAAGGTTTTTAGTATCTTCTAACTTTCTTCAAACATTTTCTAAAAAAAAAAAATATAAATACAAATATATATAAATATATATATATATATATATATATATATATATATATATATATATATATAGAGAGAGAGAGAGAGAGAGAGAGAGAGAGAGAGAGAGAGAGAGAGAGAGAGAGAGACAGAGAGAGAGATAGACAGAGAGAGAGAGACAGAGACAGAGAGAGAGACAGAGAGAGAGAGAGAGAGAGAGAGAGAGAGAGAGAGAGAGAGAGAGAGAGAGAGAGAGAGAGAGAGAGAAAGAGAGCAATTTTAATTATTAGCCAGTTTGAAGTCATTAATGACTACAATATTTCACAAATAATTATTTCCTAATTTATTACTTACAATGACTAACGTTTATGCGTAATTGAACACATATTATGCGTAATGAGCTTGAACCCATGAGGAGAATCCTGAAAAAAGTGATCAATAAGGATAAGTAGTTAAACAAAAAAACAAAAACAAATATGTAAAAACCTACTTTTTCAATGATGTAGACTTCTATAATAACAGGCCTTGCCATCGCGCAAAATGCCGTAAAAACTGAAGGCCGATTAAACTTTCACTTTTACTTATATTGATATATTTTTATATTAGGTAGGGTGTAATGGCAGTCTATGTTTTCTAATAATAATCTCTAGTAAAAACGAAAATATAAAAAGAAAACCAAAAAATTGTTAAAAGATAATCATGCTTTTCGTATTTCAAATTTCATTAAGAATATTTATGTAATATTAAATAGTATCAATAACAAGCAGAACCATAACAAAGTATATATCTATATATTAGAAAGATAACTGTATTTTTAATTTGTTTACAGCTAAATATGAAATATTACAAATTGTGCCATTATGGTTAGCTACAAATGAATAATCATTGAAAATTACTAAAATAAATAATAAAAGACCAAGTTAGTACATTTTTGATTGTATGTGCACACTTTTTTTATTAAGCTGGAAAACAATAACATTGTTATTATCACTTAACAAAGATTGAATATCATCAAATATAATTTCATCCTCTTTTAGAAAATCATTTAACTCATCTGGTAAAATGCTTCGAAAACCGCTTGAAGTTACATTTTTTCTAACTTTACTTGCTGGTGTGGCTAAACAACTAGGCGGAATATTTTAAAAACAGATGGTGGGTTTAAAGGTCGTTGCTTCCCATATTTGCTTTCAAAAGGTGCTTCATTTGGCCAATGCAGTTGACATACTGCTGTATAGTCTGTAACAATAAAACCAGTTCTTGGGATAGCTTCACTACATCTTTTTCTCTCCTCTAGATTCTTCGGGAATTTATAAATTGATATTTTTGTCGTAGTTGAGTATTGATATTTTTGTTGTAGTTGTAATTGATATTGTAGTTGTATAAATTGATATTTTTGTTGTAGTTGAGATAGTTCGACTTGCAAAGAGATACACTGCATTTTAAAGGCATTTTTAAGGCATTTTAATTATTAAAAAAACTTATCGTTAGTTTGACAATATTATTACCTTACAAAGTTAACGCCTTGAACCTTACAACGTTATCGTCTTGATGTTGGGCTATCTAATTTATAAACCAATCACATTTTAAAGATTTATTAAAAAAGCGCGAACACAAACTTTCGTCTAATGTTAAAAGATGAAAATGTAAACACAGTATTAGGAATTAGCCTTCAGTTTAACAACTTTTTGCGCGATGTCAAGGCCTGTTATTATAGAAGGCCGCGGTCACACATAATATAATATTCTGAAACTAATAAACAAACATCTAAATTTCTATAAGTAAATTTATTCTTTGATCATTGCCTTCATATCCTATCTTATTTTCATATCATAATCTATTATGGAATTATTTATATAACATATCACAACAATATTATTAAATTTGTGATGTTCAAATATATGAACATTCTCTAACATGTTCATATGATATTTGAATATAGTTCTTGAGTATATTATCTGCAAACAATTGACTGATGCAAGTTCTAATGTTGTCAAAAACCAAGCATGCATGCATGGGACACTGCAGTGTCCCACAAAGAAATGCAGGTTTGAAAGTCAAATTTTCTTTATTAAAAAAAAAAAAAAATAGGGGGGAGATAGGGAGGTTTCTGTAACTTTTTTTAGGCTCCAAAACTTTTAACTTTATATATAATAAGGTTCATAAAACTTAAGGGACTAACGAACATTGACGAACAAAAACAGGATATTTACAGAAACTTTTCAATTTTTAATCTGGAGTACCACAGTGTTATTGGGAATAAAGTCTCTGGGTCCAGTATTCAAAGTAATATGATCTAAAGTAATATATAAATAATAAGTAATAATAAATTAAATAAAATGCTATAAAATGCATGCAGTTATACATATAACTCCTGATAGTTAACTGTATGTATAACTAGTTATACATAAAATTTATTATATAAACTTATTTTTTAAGGTTATGCTTGAACAAATTAGAACCAATTAATTCAAATTCAAGATTTAGTTCAAGTTCAAGTTATTTGTTCATTGTTTTTTCACTATTTTATATTTATTTGTTCAAATTTGTTAACTAGTACTAATTCTTACTACAGTAAGAATATTTATCATTGTTGAACGTGATTTTATTAGTAACTCAATTTTATTTTCAACATATTTTGACAACACCCTTTACATTTTAAATGATGACAGCTTTACTTTTCTATTGATGTTAAATTTATTACGTTTCAATAACTCAGATTGAATTTTAACTGAATTATTGTAAGCTTTGTAAAGGTTTGTTGTATCTCAAATGGTGTTGTAAATAAAGTAAAAATAATATATATATATATATATATATATATATATATATATATATATATATATATATATATATATATATATATATATATATATATATATATATATATATATATATATAGTATTTAGGCTATGGGATCATCCATAAATGATGCCAGTAGATAGAGGGGCAGTGTGAGTTTAACAATAATTGACAATAGGGAGGGGATGTTGAGACCAAAATAATGTCAATTAAAAAATTGAATTAAAAAAAAAAGTAAAATATTTTATTTTAAAAAAAAGTAAAACAATTTATGCTAGCTATGAGCAGGTTTTAGAGGTATTTAAACCAACAATGTGGTCTAAAAACTTCTTGCTTTTGTTGCTTAAAACTGTAGAGGATCATAGGAAAAACAATTTAAATTCAGAAATTAGCTTGCTTATCTGTAAGAACAATTTATGTTTTTTTTTTTTTACTTATAGTACTGTTGAGAATAAATGTATAACTGAACCAGAAAAAAATTGATGGTATATGCATTTTTTATATTATATTAACAATTCAGATATACCATCATAATACGATAACAAAAACTGACATCATTTTCAATGGGAGATGGCAAAAAATTGACTGAGTTTGATAAAGGGTGAAGTTGTTCAATAAACCGGGTCATCATCTGACATCATTATGCATAGATGACCCTACAATTTAAGTAAAATAAGTAATCAATTTGCCATATTTCTCTTTAGAAAGTGTAAGAAAAAAGCATTGTTATGCTGAGAACCTACCTATTGAGCAAGCTTTGACCACCTATTTTATAAATTTGAGAGACAAAGTGGAAGTGCGAATCGTAAAAGAACTAATAACAATGCTCTAAACTAGTTTTTAACTTTGTAGACTAACATTAATATAGTATTTAGTAATAATACATGATTTTTATAATTTGTATTTATTTCCATTAATTATCAGTTGTCAGTCTCCATTTTATAAAATGAATTAAAAACTTATTTGTTTATAGTATTACATATATTTTTATAGTATTTTATAGTAATAATAATACATAAATACTAGTTTCCTAATGCTATTATCATCACAATGTTAATGGTATTCGTTTTAAAGTGAAAATTTGTATCAATTTTATTGTTTTAATGTTATATATATATATATATATATATATATATATATATATATATATATATATATATATATATATATATTATTTTTACTTTATTTACAACACCATTTGATATACAACAAACCCCTACAAAGCTTACAATAATTCAGTAAAGATTCAATCTGAGTTATTGAAACGTAATAAATTTAACATCAATAGAAAAGTAAAGCTGTCATCATTTAAAATATAAAGGGTGTTGTCAAAATATGTTGAAAATAAAATTAAGTTACTAATAAAATCACGTTCAACAATGATAAACATTCTTACTGTAGTAAAATATAGTACTAACTGTTAAATTTGAACAAATAAATATAAAATTAACAAAAACAATTAATAAATAAGAACATTAACTTGAATTTAACTAAATCTTGAATTTGAATTAATGGGTACTAATTTGTTCAAGCATAACCTTAAAAAATAAGTTTATGTATATTTTATATATTAATAATAATTATATGTATAACTAGTTATACATATAGTTAACTATCAGGAGTTATATGTATAACTATATGCATTTTAAAGCATAATATTTTATTTAAACATTACTTAGATCATATTACTTTGAAAACTGGACCCAGAGGCTTTATTTTCAATAACACTGTGGTACTCCATATTAAAAATTGAAAAGTTTCTGTAAATATACTGTTTTTGTTCCTCAATGTAGTTCGTAAGTCCCTTAAGTCTTAAGGACCTTATTATATCTAAAGTTAAAAGTTTTGGAGCATAAAAAAAGTTACAGAAACCCATCTCTATCCTATTTTTTTCTTTTTTTAATAAAGACAATTGGGAATTCTTTGACTTTCAAACCTGAATTTCTTTGTGGGACACTGCAGTGTCCCATGCATGCAAGATTGGTTTTTGACAACATTTCAACTTGCATCAGTTAATTGTTTGCAAATAATTTACTCAAGATATATATTCAAATAACTATTATATTATCCTAATAATAAGTCTATTTGCACAAATCTTAATCTTATTTCTATAAAGAAAGATAAACATTATTCGTGGTACTTACATACTTGCTTGCATTCCCTTTATTAATATAAAATATTTTCACACAATATAAACGTAACGCAATGCAATGTCGATTTAAAAATTTTTTTTTAGTTTCCAGCTTTTAAATTAATTCCCATGCAAATCCCACAGGAAACCCACGTGGGATTTCCCATGTGTGTAAATACCATATGGTTCCCACATGTAACCCATGTGGGATTACCCACATGGGTTTAAGGTGACAAATTTCCATACGGATACCACATGGGAAAATCCGTCCCACATAAATCCCATCAATCCCACACGGAACCCACGCGGAACCCATGTGGGACGCGGTTTTTTTTTTCACTGGGTAAAATTTTACCCCAAACAGCCCCCTTTACGAGCCCATAACTCTGCCAAAAAATAATATTAAAAAAATATACTGCTTCAATGAGTTTATTATATATATTATTACAACTGTACAAAATTTCAAAGCACCATAACAAGTAGTTCTCAAGTTATTTATCGCACTGTGCTCAAAAATGTCGTTCTGAGAAAACAGTAATTTAAAAAAATTAACATAGAAAAAAACAAGTTAAAATATAAAATAAACTCTGATTTTATTTCTAAAGATTTCTAATCACTCTTCAATGTATTAGCTAACAACAATGTTAATAAACTAAGTTTATAATAAGTTTTAAATAATTTTTTAAGTACCATAAAGAGGTTAGAATCCTTGTTAAGAAAAATATATAAATTTTGAAGTAAAAAGTTTTTTTTTTAAAAGTAAAAATTATGATAACCAAATTTAAATTTTTAAAACGAATAGTTATATTAATTGAAAAATAGTAAAATCACTAAAAACATCCGTCGTAAGCTATACCTTCAATTTCTTCATCTTGATCACTATAACCTTTTCGTTTTGCCCTTATTTGTTTCCGACGTTGCTTTACCTCATCAGTCAATTTTTTTGCATTATTTTTAACTTTTTGACTATCTCTTTGAATGCAAAATGTAATGCAGTTTTTGCCAGGATCTATACCAAGCTCTAAATAAACATTCAACATACCAGCTAATCCTTCATTGAAATTAATAACAGCTGATGCTGCACATATCTCTAAAGCAGTTTGCCCCACATAAACATCTTTTGGACACCGTTTCTAAATTATTGCATTCAAGGATTCATTATTGTTTTGAGATTTTCCATGAAGGCACTTTTTTAACAAGCTTTTATCTGATAATTCTAATAATACTGGTTTAATTGTCTCTGATAACAACAGGCAGTCCAGGTTTTTCTTTATAAACATTTGTTTTATTAATTTTATCTTCTTGGTATTTGCACCATGTATTATTAGTTTGAGGACACATAGCATGTCTTACATCAGAAGATGATGCCTCAGAGCAATGAAACAGCTCCTATAGCTTTTTTTAGTTCATAAACAGATTTTCCACAACATTGACGAATCGCAATTCCAAAATAATTTTGTAATTTGTTAATTTTTTTGTCCGTAAGATGACCAACACCCCCTATTTTTTTACCATCACTTAATAAGCTTTTATTAGTTGCTTTTAATTTTCTTAACCTTGCTCCAACTCTTTTTTGAATATGACCAACACTTTCAAGCTTGGTTATTTCTTTTCCACCATATGGATTCTGTTTTTGAATGACTGAAAATGCTTTAGAGTCACCATCTCCAAGATAATTTATGTTCCTTAATTTTCATTCTAAAACAGAGGCATTAAAACATTCAACAAGTCCTGCTGCTTCCATAGATCCAGCAGATCCGATATGATTAAGGTGACAGTCATTTTTATGTTTTTGCATAAACTCTTCATATTAATCAGAGATAAACTTATCCTCCCAGAGTTCACAAGCTTTACATTTTTTTGTGCGATCACGATAGTCAAGGCATTTTCCTGTATCAACTGCAATAACAGCTATTATACCATTTAAGGAGTTATGTCCTCGTTTCTGCCATGTATCGTCACAAGAAACAGTAATATCTGAAACTCCAGTATCATCTCTCATTTTAAACTCAAGAGCAGCATTAATCATTGATTGCGTTGCAATATATTTATATGACAGCAATATTTTATTTTGAACATCATTAAATGTGGCTTTTTGAATTGGAGGTGGTAATTTTAAAATACCACATATTTTTTCTAATGCACTATG
>NC_088926.1:3375000-3380000 GCF_038396675.1 Hydra vulgaris | reverse complement strand
AAACAACCAGGCCTGAAAAGAGGTTGGGAAAGATTCATTGGGTGTGTGTTTGTAAAAATAATATTATTTTCATCTTACACTATTTTTGTATACTTTTTCTCTATTTTTACTATATTAACATTTTATTTATATTATTTTTTCATTTCTTTAGTATTTTTATAAATAATAGATAAAAAAAATTACAAATTTCTTTTTTCGATATCCCAATTAATTTAAATCCAAAATATTGTTAGTTAGCGACTGTATTTCTGGGTTTACGACTGATCATTTAACGAGAGCTCGCCGAAAAATGGTTTTTTCGCATGCTTTTTGCCATCTGCATTTTTATAGTCCAAAGATTTTTCCTGACGGCCTTGCATTATTAAACAACTTCATAACATATGACAATAATTATTATATTAAAAAACTTTATAGTTATATGTTGTTTTTTTGTTGTTGTTTTTTTTAGCAGTCTTTGCATGTGATTATTAAAAAGATTTTCATTCAATATCGATACGATATACAGTGCTGATCCGTTCCGTTCTTTAACTAGGGCTCTAAAGATAATTAAATAGTGAGACCCTTCATATCTAAATATTAATATTATTAAACTTATTTTAGTTACTTTTATTTCACTATTTTAGACTTATATTTGTTTTATATTTATCAAGAAATCAAAAGGACTTTTCCACAATATTAAATCATTTAGACCTAGCAAAATTTATCCTGCGTGGCTTTCATATTGTTTTGTTTCATTAATATTTAAGTTGTATAATTTAAAAACATAAAACAGACGTAAATTACTTGATTTCTTTTATTACTTCCCCCCCCCCCTCTCATTTCGACTAAATCGACTTTTATTCGACTCAGTCAATTTCAAAAAAGTGTTAGTCGTTCAAACTATAATTTCAAAATATAATTTCAAAAATTTTATTATAAGTTCAAAAGTCGACTTTGGTTGACTTTTGAAAATATATTAGTCAACAGTCGAACTTTTTAAAAACATCACTATAATGATGTTATTAGTGCTGTTATTAGTGCTGTTATTAGTGTAACTCAGAGTTGTTAGTGGGTTAAGAAAATTGAACCCAACCCAACCCAACCCACTGCCACATGAACCCAACCCAACCCATGGGTTGACCCACGGAGTGCATGCAAACGTGTATAATTATACCGTTAAATTGGCGACATTTTAATACATTCTAGCCTATACAACCATATTAGATACAAATAATATGTTGTTACTCAGTTACTGTCACTATATGTGTTAGTAAGCAAACTAACAAAGAACAGCTTTAACATAAATGAGCACTATATTAGCGAAGATGGTATTCACCGCAGTTGATATGTTGACACCCGTGTGAGCTTCAGTCCCAAAGTGGCGAATGGCCAACGCTGCATGTTGTACGCAAAATTGTCGGTCAATCCACGAAGCATGAACATCAAGGTACGCTTTTTTCCTGTAGTCGTCAGTGTACAAGTCGAGACACAGTGAAATTGTTCCATCTTCGATTTGCTCCTTAATAGCGTCTATTATTCTCTTCTTTATTTCTGCAGCTTGTAGCCGTGTAGCTTGCGTTACAGTTTCACGTTTAACTAGAGCGTCAGTGATGTCAAATTTTCCATACTTGGCGCCAAAGTCAACACATGTTTGAAGCAGTCTCTTAAAACCATCGTGTTCGACAGATCGAAAAGAATGATAACCATCAGCACAGAATTCTACTTCTTTTCTTTTCATAAGGTCACAGTCATCTTTTGTCAATTGACACTTTAACGCGAAACATTGACGAATCTGCAGTTGTTTGCTGTCCTTCGTGCCGCATAATTTTGCATGATTTATGAGATTTTTTGTGCCAAAGCAGCTTAGACCATCAGCAGACTTATACGCTTACACTTTTTTGCATACGGTACACGCACAGAAATATTTCAATTCAACACTCGATGGCTCTCCATTTCCGGCAACGTCACGCTTTTCAAATATTAAAGTAAACCTATCCCAAATCGCAGATTTTGCAGCCTCGTACGGTTTGAATAAATAATTATTGGGGTAACGTTTCAATTTATTTTCTAATTCATCGGCATTCGCCATCATGCTTAGTTTGAATTATTATGATGCTTTTAATTTAATTTTATGCTGTTTATATAGCCGTACTCAGCGATGAATTTGCTATATGACGTCATTCACGCAGAAAAAAACGCTCCAATCGCTAACTGTAAAAAACTGCTCTTGCGTCATCGAAAGTAATTATGCTTTCGATGACGCAAGAGCAGTTTTTTATTACACTAATTATTATACATTTTTTTTTACATTAATACAGCGGCCTGGATATCGATGTGTTGACGTCAATTCGACGGTTGGCTTTAATAAAACTGCGTCATTCGATAGCAAATCCGTTAAATCTTAAGCGCAAATAATGAAATAAACATAACGGTGAAACGGCGAAAATACAATGAAAATGCAGCTAAGGCGTGGGTTATCAGTGGGTCATACTTGCTCAACCCAACGAAGATGCTTTTAAGCATCTTTATTCAATATTTAATAAGTAAAAACATGAACAAGTGAATAAGTAAAAATTTAAAAAATTATGCGTTCAAAATTTATAGTTTAAATTGTAAACAAAAACACTTAAGTGGCTTTTGCTATAGGCAGGTTTTATTCATTTTTAGAGAGCTAATATTTTATATAAAACATTTCACCGTGTAGATGTAAGGGGTCATTTGCAAATTATGTCACGCAAAAATTTTTTCAGATCCCTCTCCTCCCTTTTCCACAAAATGTCACAAAATATCAACCCCCTATCTGATCCCTGCAGGGATTCGAAAGTGAAAAATTGTTTCGATATTATTTTTAGAATTTCGAAATCTCAAACATATTTCGAAGCAAATTTTAGAATTCCGAAAGTAAAAAAATTGTTTCGGTGTTATTTTTAGAACTTCGAAATCGAAAAGTTATTTTGAAGCAAATTTTAGAATTTCGAAAGTGAAAAATTGTTTCGGTAATATTTTCGGAGTTTCGAAATCGCAAAAATATTTCGAAACAAATTTTACAACTTCGAAAGTGAAAAATTGTTTCGGTAATATTTTCAAAATTTCGAAATCGCAAAAATATTTCGAAAGAAGTTTTACAATTTCGAAAGTGAAAAATTTTTTCGGTTATATTTTCAGAATTTCGAAATCAAAATAATATTTCGAAGCAAATTTTACAATTTCGAAATGAAAAAATCGTTTCGATACAAAATTAATTAGTTTGAAATTATTTCGAACTTACCGAAACAAAAATGGAGTTTCGAAAACTTTTTTTTTTATCGAAAATTCAACTTTTGCTTTCGTGAACAACCTTAGTTTCAACCACTTTTGTGTAAAACGGGTAAATAATTCAAAAGATAATAAAATAAAAGATTTTTTTTTTAAATTAGTAAAATTAGTACCTAAAAAAAAAAAAATTGTACTTAACCCCAGACAACACATCAAGGAACATTTCCTAAAAATTTCAAATCAAAATCATTAGAAGTTGAGAAAATCATTAGAAGTTGAGAAAACGTGTTTAATGTGTTGCAAAGTATAAAAAAATGAAACACAAGAAAAATGCTTTTACAGATTTCGTAATAAAAAAATAAAAAAAATTGTTATCATTCTAAAAACCACCAGCAGAGTATGATGTTCCTTCTTCATTTTCTTTATCTATGAATCCTTTTTTTATTGCTCTCAGCACCTTTCTTCTACTGATACCTGTTGTGGATGTCTTTTTGGTCATATAACCTATTCGAGTTGAACTTTTTTTAATTGTCCCAATGTGCATAAATCGACCGGTTTTTATCTGCAGTTTTTTAAAAACTTCATATAGCCCAGTTGCTCCATCATTAAACTCTAAAACAGCAGATGATACAGCTATTTTAAGAGTACTTCGGATGATACAGCTATTTCAAGAGTACTAACATAAACATCTTTAGGACATTTTTTCTAAATGAAGTTGTTGATCGCTTCGTTATTATTTTGCGTCTGTCCATGCAAACAATTGGATAATAATTCATCTCTGCTTAAATCTTGAAAGATAGGTTTAAAAATTTCTGTTATTGCTAATGGAAGATTTAATTTAGCTTTGTAATTCGATTTACCTGTTAATTTATTTGACTGCCACATGCACCAGCTGTTTATACATCGAGGACAAAATTTATGGCGTTCTGCTTCATCAATAATATTTGAGTTATGGAAAAATGTTGCCCAAATACTCTTTTTCATTTTATAAATGTTGTTGAGATTTTGTCTTATTGCAGTACCATAATAGTTGTGCAAAGTATTTATGGCTTTATCTGTTAATCGTCCTTTACCCATTATTTCCCCCCGATCAGACAGTATATTTAGTTTCATTAATTGACGCAAGTTTCGCAATTGTGTTCCCATACGCTTTTGAAAATGCCCAATACACTCTTTTTTATCAATACTAACATTAGGTCCATATGGTTCAGACTTAATAACATCATTATACGAGGATGTGTCTCCATCTCCAATATAAGATGTATACCTTAGTTTGTACTTCTCCACAGATCGTTCAAACATTTCAATGGCACCCACAGATTCCATTGATCCTGAAGATTTTACGTGGTTAATAAGACAACTGTGATTATTTTGCCAGTTATTATAACCAAGAATCATTCTTTCTTTTGTTCCAATACTTTGCATTGTTTTGATAAAATAAAATGGTCTATACATTTTTGATTATTTGTTGATATCAAAGTTACAACACCGTTAATGGATGTATAACCTCTTTTTTGCCATGTACTATCTACAGAAACATGACAATCAATAATACTTACATTATGACTTTTATCATCCAACAAAACAATATCATATGTCTCTTTTGCAGCATTCAACATGCAACTATTAACTGCTTCAACATAAGCACAGTGGAGTGACTTTCTAATTTTACCATAATTTTTTTTTGTCATTGGTCTTGGCATATTCATGCAACGATTAAATGATTCTATAGAAGTATAAACTTTTCCTATTTTTCGAAAAGCAAC
>NC_088926.1:3337500-3370000 GCF_038396675.1 Hydra vulgaris | reverse complement strand
ATATATAATTTTATTTAAACAAAATTAACACAAACAATCCATCACAACCAAAAATCAAAGAACCTTTGTCTTACTTTAAACTACTGTTTTTAGGAAAAATATCTGATTTAACTAAAAAAAGATTGAATTCAATTGTTAAAATATATTGCTGTTCTGTAAATTTTAAACTAGTTTTTGTCTCACTAAAAGTTTCAAAATTTTTCTCCTCTAAAGATCCTATTCCTCTAAAGTTCAAATCGTTTGTGGTCTACAAATTCGTATGTGCAGGATGTAACTCCTGTTATATAGGCAAAACTACTCGCCATCTCAAGACACGGATAACTGAACATTATAAGAGAGACAAAAAATCACATATCTATAAACATCTCCATGGTAATTAAAATTGTTTTGTGCAATTAAATGAAAAGTGTTTTTCCATTTTAGATTCAGCATCTAATAAGTTCGAATTAAAACTTAAAGAAAGCATGTTAATAGAATGGTTAAAACCTGGTATGAACAAACAGGTCAACCATGTCCAATTGACACTTTCTGTTTAGTTATTACTTTCTATGTATTATTTTTTTATTATTATTAACCTATTCTTTCGTCACTTCCTATTTGTTTTTTTAGTATGATTATGTTATTCTTATAATAGTTTTTGTTGTATTTTTATAATTAAATTAATAGTTTGTACACAGATAATTACATTTTGTATTGCTATTGAAAAAATCACCTATATAGGTATTTAAACAAATTTAAAAATTAAACTTCAACTGAAGATGACTATTGATAGTCGAAACATGTATTGTTTAGAATTAATAAAATGGTTTTATTAATTAAAAAGTTTGTCTTGTTTATTAAAATAAATATATATATATATACAAATATATATATATATATATATATATATATATATATATATATATATATATATATATATATACATAGTAAAGTTTTTCTGCAATGTTTAATTAGACGAATAGTGTCGTCTGTAATTTCAGTGTGGATTTTTCCAAATTCTATTGTTTTATCTAAAATTTCGCTGTAATTGAGGGGTAAAAATCATTAATATCAAATTGTATAAATGTGCATTCATTTTTATTACTAATTTTAGAAAACCAATTTATAACATCAGTGGTGTTTTTTCGTTGTTGCAAATTTAATTTTTTCAGAATATTATTATTTATTTCGTCTAATTTAATTTTACTAACGTGCCCTAGTTCACTTTTTGAAGGTACTAGTAGCCTACAAAGGAGTTTATTTTGAAAATTTGGTTTATGATCTTTTATTGTGATAAAAGCTTGCGCTGGTGCGACTGATTCAATTCTAGAATCTAAATTAATTGTTTTAACAATGTTTTGGCCTTCTTAATTAATTGAATTTTCTAAGTTTTTGGGGGCTTTTGCGTAGTTATTAGAAATAATATCTCACAGTAATTTATGGTGATTATCTGGGGCAATTTGGTATATGTTGCTTGTTTTATCATCAAAAACTAAAATATTAGGGTTTGATTTTATATTATTAATGTCTAACTTGAGTTCCTTTTGGAAATCATTGTTAATATTTCGAAATTTTATTGTTTTAATCAAGTGTAATAAATCGTTTTCAAAGTTTTCTAGGTTAGGAATAAATGGTGGGGCATTTTTTGTTTTGAATCCAAAATTTTCTTTTTGGTTATTTTCAGTTAAAGTACTTTTTTTGTTTTCAGATTCTAAGAAAAAATGGGCTTACCAATGAGTTCTTTTAATAAAATGTTCAATTTTTTCAATTGAAGAAATAGTATAACTTTTTTTGTCTGGGATTGGGATATTTTTAAGGGAATTTTAGATAAAACAATAGAATTTGGAAAAATCCACACTGAAATTACAGACAACATTCTTCTAATTAAATATACACACACACACACACACACACACACACACACACACACACACACACACACACACACACACACACATATATATATATATATACATATATATATATATATATATACATATATATATATATATATATATATATATATATATATATATATATATATATATATATATATATATATATACATATATTTATATATACATATATATATATACATATATATATATATATATATATATATATATATATATATATATGTATATATATATATATATATATATATATATATATATATATATATATATATATATATATATATATATAATTTTTTAGTTCCAAGCAAAGACATTTTAAAAGGAGAAAGATGGATATTAGCAGAACAAATTGTTTGGCTGTGGATGGGAGTGAGACAAGTACAAATGCATTTGATTGGTATGTAAAAAACTATCATCGTCCATCTGATTCTTTGATAATACTTCATATACATCAAACACCCCAACTACCTTTGATGGAAATTTCATCAGGAGTTTTTACGACTACTGAGGAGCATCGTTGCAGAATAATAGATAGTGTTAAAGAAGCCGAAGCTGTCGTTGAAAAGTTCAAAAATCTTTGTTTAGAAAAAAAAATTGAATGCAAGGAGATAATTTTAGAAAAAGATTTTGTATCTCTAGGATTTATGATATGTAAATTTGCAAAAAAAAAAAAGGCAACCGTAATTTTAATGGGACAGCGACCCTTAGGAGCAGTACCGAGAACAAGTTTGGGTAGCACTAATGACTATGTAATTCGGCATTCAATTGTCCCTGTTATAGTTATACCTCCAATCCATTGTCCTACCCTTCCCAAAAAAGACTTTTTTCAAACTTAAATGTGTAAGCATTTTATATTATTTGAGGTCAGTTTCTTTATTATGGACTCTATAATTTACTTCTTGACTTCTTTTTTTTTTTGACTTCTTTTTGTTTAATTTTTTTTTAGACTCATATTTCTTACAGATTTTTAATTAGTCTTGAGTATATTGTTTAACAAAAAATGTTTTTATATAAATCTTTTTAAAGAAATAATATTTTATTGCATGTTTTTACATGCATTATTTTATTTTAACAATATTTTATTGCATGTTTTAACTAAAATTTGTTCATACAAAGAAATTTATTTGTATTATTTATAATATGGTAGTTGTGAGATAACTTAATAATTCTAGGTATTTGGCAAGATGAGCGCTTTAATTTGATGTCTTTTACACATGTAATGATTTATTTTTAACTAGAATATGACATACTTGCTATGAGAATATGACATAATTGCTATACAATTTCTATGAATCAACTATGGAACACACAAGTAATTGAATTGGCAAAAAAAAATTAAAAAACAAACTCAGTTTTTATGTAAAATACCGTGATGTAAATAAATAAAATAACACACATAAGCATAAGAACAAGAATTGAATATTTTGAATACATAATATTAAGTATTTACGGAATGGCAAATTATTGCAGTATGTTTTTAATAATTTAGTTTTGTTTATTATTACAGAAAACAAAATATTTTAAGTAACTATCCTTAAAGCCTGCACTAGGCAAATTGGAAATTGTCAAAAATTGTTTAGTGGTCCATTCAGATAAATTATTCAACATCATCATACAGGGGTAATTCTAGGAAAATGAGGGGAGAAATCTAGGAAAATGAGGGGATGAAAAAGATTATGCTGTTCTTATCGTCAAAATTGAAGGTTTCTGGAAGGAGATCTTAAATAAGTCAATGCATAATTATATATATATATATATATATATATATATATATATATATATATATATATATATATATATATATATATATATATATATGTATATGTATATACATATATATATATATATATATATATATATATATATATATATATATATATATATATATATACATGTATATATATATATACATGTATATATATATATATATATATATATATATATATATATATATATATATATATATATATATATATATATATATCGTGAACATTTCTTAGTGTGTGCAAAAAAAATAGCCGCCTTTAATAATGATCAAATTTTATCAAAACGCCGTATTTTTTTGGCAATTTTTCATTTACTGTTGATCTTAAAATTTGCCACACTTCACACACGCCACCAGCCGGCACTATATATTTATATGTATATATATATATATATATATATATATATATATATATATATATATATATATATATGTATATATATATATATATATATATATATATATATATATATATATATATATATATATATATATATATATATATATATATATATAGGCTTTTATGTGTTTATATAGATTTATTCAAAATATAAATTAGGTTGTTGCCACTGCTATTTATCTAAAAAATGGTTGCCGAGCCAGCGCTCGCCAGCCAGTTATTTACGCAAATGGTTGTAAAATGGAATTAAAATAAACTCTGTAGTATCCATAATCTTTTTAAGTTTCCTGATTACCCCAACCGTATTTCGAGACCTTTCTCCCTGTTTGTAAGTATGCTTTAAAGAAGAAGAAAAATTCTTCTATTAGATTAAGCTGTGGCGTGTACGCTGGCATATACTTAATAGCTATGCTTTGAGAGGCTAATGTTTGCCTGTAATAAGACCGTAAGGACTTCTGCGGGCACCTAAATAAAATCAAACAAAAAATTGGGACTAACGCAATAATTAAACCAGTTATTCACAAAAAACTTTAAATCTTTAAAGCCCCATATAATTGTCTGTTCTATTGCGTTTACTTCTAATCTTTTTTTAAATCCTGTTAACTTTAAGTTCATCTGGATCAAAGATATTAACATATTTTCAATGAACCTCTATCAAATGATACTTGTACTATTGAATTATTCAATGCTCCCTAGACCAAAGTTAATAACGCCGCCCGGCGGCAAAGTAAATTTCTGCCGAAAGGCCAATTTTTTAGGGGGGCGGAAGCTGTTAGCGGCGGCCTTCCATTCAAATTTTAGCGGCAAAACGTTCTTTCTTCCACCTCCAGTAGCTTCTGCCCTTCTATTGGCGGCCGCAGCCAGAGTTATTTTTTGGAGAAAAAATGTTTTGGAGGCCGATGCCATTAGGGAGGCGGAGGCCATTGGTGGCCGCCTCCAGATAAAATTGTTGAGGCAGAAGCATTTAGAGGCTGCCTACAATGGCTTCTGTCTTATAACTGGCTGCGTCTGCCGAATTGGAGGCGGAAATATTTGCCTCTCGCCGGCGGATGTAATTAATAATAATTGCTTTAAAGCAATTTAAAGCAGCTCGTTTGCTTTTAAGCAATGTTAATTAGAAACAAATGTTAAATATTTGACATCAAGTTTTATTTTATATGATTATTTTCAAAAGTTTTGATAATTTAAATTTTTTTTTTTGTAAACTAACAAGTTAAATAGAATAAATTAGTAGCTTTATTATTCAAAACAAAAGTTAAAAGTTGGAAACTTTACTTTTATGCCATTGACGAATAAATCTATTTGACAAAAAAAAATTACAATAAGTAATTAAATTGATTGAGTTTTTTAGAACAATTCGACATGCTAAAATTTATATCTATTTTATCTTTTGCATAACGTTAAAATACTTATTTTTAATAATTGGATATTGTAAAAGTTATTGAAAAAATATCTGCTGTTTATAAAAAATGTGCGACCACGCTGTATTACGCTAATAGTTTTTTCAAATTACAAAAAAAAAAAAATTATAAACTTTAAATATATATACTTTTATAAATGCTTTTTATATTATACTCTATACTTTTAAAACGTTTAAAAATATAGACTCATCTACTTTTATACGTTTAAATGTTTTAAGCGAATAAAAGTTTAAAACGTTTAAAAGTTTAAAATTTATTCGATAGTCCTAGAAAAACAACCGCTCTGACAAAATTATAATTTCTTTTTCAAAAAAAATTTTAAATAGTCAATAAATTATATAAAACAAAACTTTGATGTCAAATATTTAACATTTGTTTATAGTTAATATTTTAATTGCTCGTTAACTTAAAGACAAACGTGCAATAATTTTTCATTACATCCGCCAGCGGGAGGCAAATATTTCCGCCTCCAATTTGGCAGCCGCATCCAGCTGGGATGCAGAAGCTATTGGAGGCGGCCTCCAAATGGTTTTGCCTCCAAAATTTCTTCTGGAGGAAATTTATTCCATCATTGGCTTCCGCCTCTCTATTGGCGTCGGCCTTCAAAACATTTTGCCTCCAAAAAAAAAACTCTGACTGCGGCCGCCAAAAGAAAGGCGGAAGCCATTGGAGGCGTGATAAAGAAAAATTTGCCGCTAAAAGTTAATTGGGAGGCAGCCGCCGTCTGCTGCGGAAGAAAAGTGGATGCGAGAATATTTACACCGTTTATCGACACTGCCCCAGAATATAATCTTGTAAAAAAATTAGAAGAATCTTTTACAAAAACTTTCAATAAACCCTTTATTTTATCACCAACTTTAAATTTTAGACTGAACTATGTGACAATGTATTACAGTTTTTTTTTTAATTATTTGTTGTTGTAGTTGTTAAGGTGTTTCCAGGAGCCCTAACGGTCTTATCACGAAGCCCGCAAAGAGCATTTAATTTGAAGCTTACGCCTCCTTCCTTACCCATGTGGCTTGTTGGGCTAAAGCTAACGTTGAACCTTAGGCCTCTGGGTTCTGAGCCAGAACTCAAACCACTGTCCCACGGCTACTTTAGGTTAATTCAAGATATCGCAGCAACTGCGTCACTCCTGCAAAGTGGTCAGAAATGCTTGAAAATGCAAAATAATTCAAAAATACTAATTTTTAAAAACAAACTTAATTTTTATGAATTAATAATTTTTAAACCTTCAAGAAAGCATACTTGGAATAATTTTTTAATTTTCTAGTGCACTGAATTATTACATTTCGTCTCATTAAAGGAGCCAGGATAGAAATTAAGTTATAGAAATTGAAAAATAACAAAATATTTTTACTGTTTAAGGCTAAATTTTTTAATATGTTGATTCCAGTTTTACAAATTTGGAGATAATTTGCAGCAAGATTATTCATAAAAGAAGCTCAGTGTAAAAGGATTAACTTGATAGTCACAGAGAGTAAAGAATGCAAGTAGAAAATAGGAAAGCTTTGAATAATTTTAAAATTCTTACCTATAAACTATAGATGATGTCTCAAATTAAAAAATTGTTGTTAATGTTGTAAAAATAGTTTTATATTTTTCAGTTTCTATAATTTAATTTCTACCCTGGCTCCTTTAATGGGACGAAATGTCCCATTAATGAAGCCAGGGTAGAAATTAAATAATCCAGTGCACTTCACAGTGGTCTGAATAACTTGATTTTTGGATATAATTTTAAAAAATCTGTAATTTTTGCTGTTATTATTAATTTTAAACACAACATTCTCCAGGTTATTCAAAAATATTTAGTTTTCATATTTTTTCTCGAAAGAAAAGTCAATAACCATATCCAAGAGCGATTAAAAATCGACGAATTATTTCTTCCAAAAATAAAGTATTTTTTCATTTGTATATAAATTTAAAACTATATGCACATGTGTATAAATTTTTTTTAAAAAAATGTTAAAGTATAGTATTTAATTTGAAATAATAATTTTTTATTATAGTATATTTGCATAAGTTATTTATGCTTGAAATTAGCATAAAATAAAAGTTTTTTCTTCAATTTCAACTTCTTCCTTAAACTAACGTACGCATGCATGGACTTGATCGATATGATTTTTTTGAATCCTAATATATATTGTTTAAAAAAAAAATCAGTTGCAGATATTAATCAAACCAACTTTACAGCTCCCAAAATATACCTATTTTATGTTATCAAAAATACTTGTGTCTCTATTTTTGTTTTATTTCTATAAATACTTGTTCAAAATTTTTTTTTCTTTGTACAATCGTACTTGCTACCTAAATTGTTAAAAATAGTTCAAATATTCATTTTTATAAAATGTTCCATATATTTAACTGGATGAAAATACATTAATTAAATGCATATTTTAGTAAATTTAAAATCCATGTAAAATGCAAATTCCGCTATTAAAACATTATATTTATAGTATATTTTAGACATCTATCATCGTATATGTATACATATTTAAATATATAATATTGAACTGAATCTATATGTTATTTTATATTTTGTGTGTTTTTAATTATAATTTTAAAGAGCTTGTAATATATAATTACAAGATTACATATTACAATTATATTGAATATAATTACAATATATAGAGAGTTATATATAGTTACAAAAAAGTTTTAGTGTAAAATGTACATCCTAAGACGTTTTTTTTATTTAGTTTAGTTTGATCGAATTGGCCAGTTTAATCAAATTAATCCAAACTAGTCCAATTGGACCGATTTTATAAGCTTTTTTTCTATCAATTCCTCTTGTTTTACATATGGGGAAATGTGTCAGAAAAATAAAAAGGCAGTGTTGGAGTGAGAGGTCTATACCAAAAGCTATTGAGGCTGTAAGAAAAAGAGAAATAAGATTAAAAAAAGCATGCAAGCAGTTCAATGTACCACGGAGTACATTGCAAAGAAGGTGTAGATATAATTTGAACTTTGTACAAGCCTCGTTGAAATCACTTGGATCAGTAAAATGTGTGTTTTCTATTGAAAAGGAAAATGAGCTGATGACTCATATCAAGCAATTACAGTAACTTCCAACTTTAATTAGTGGCTGCTTGCAGCCTTGTTGGAAGCGAAGATGTTTAAAAAGAAAAAAAAAAAAAAAAAAATTGGAAGCTATGCTTTTTGGTTTAACACCTCAAGTTTTGCGTAAAGTTGCCTACCAGTTTGCTAAACTTAACAATCTCCATAAAAGGTTCAATTCAAAGTGTGAACAAGCTGGTGATAAATGGTTTCGTAGATTTTTGACTCGACACCCACAATTATCTGTAAAAACACCAGAGCTAACTTCTGCAGCAAGAGCACAAGATTTATTCAAGTCAGTGTCGGAAAGTTTTTTGATTTATTACAAGCATTGCTATTCTATCCAAAAATGGTTGCTATTCGTGGAAAGAAACAGTTTGGATGCTTAACTACTGCTGAGCATGAGCAGTTGGTAACAGTGAAAATCTGCATAAGTGCGTCAGGCAATTTTGTGCCACAAGTCGCAAAGTTTCGTTTAACTTTAAATTAAGTTCAAAAGTTTTTAATTTTTCATTTGTTAATTTTTCATTCAAAAGTTGATAACTTTTCGCTTCTTCAAAAACGTCAGTTCCATGTTACAAATTAAAATTTCTTTATTTGATAGGTGAAATCACCAGATAATATAGGTAGTTTTTTATCCAAATTGGAAACTGGGAGATTCTCTTCATTAAATTTTGTTTTAATAAAAAAGTTTTTAGAACCATTTCCTAAAGGGATGCATACTATAGAAGTTAGGGTAACAGAGCATGAAAAGTCATCATTAGCAATTTTCAATGTTAAATCAGAAGGTACAAAAACAGTAGTTTGATTGGGAACAATTTATTATTATGGATAGAAGTAAGGGTAGAACAAGCATCAGAAGGTGACAAACCAACAACATCCGAAAAAGCACCAATAGAAGTAGGGCTAGAGCAAACATCAGAAGGTAACAAATCAACAACATCAGAGAAAGCATCATTATAAGAAAACAGAGCTTAAAAAATCTTTTGTTAATTCACACGAGATTTTTTTTTAAACATCTTTATTTTAACAAGGCAACCACTGTAGGCAACCACTTTTAAAGTTGGAAGTTACGGGAATAGCCAAGAAGTTTATATAGCTAGATAACAATTAACAGACGACTTAAAAGGTTGCAAAAAGATGGGTAAGTCCATCGTGCTAGACTTTATCAAAAGCCTTTTATATCCAGAGCAGCAGAATTTGCCAAACCACCTCTATCTAATGCTGTGTAGTACCGTTCTGTCACATCAGTTAGCAAGTCAGTTCTAAAACAAGATGATTGAAATCTATATGTTTCTTATGTCTTCTGCAAATAGAACCACCTTTAAGCTTTCAGGATGATTATTAGTTTTGGTTAAAAGTTAACTCATTACTTAGAGACACTAGTGTGAATTAAGAGTGTTTATTGCCTCAGGGTCTGTGCGTTTTGTGATTGTGATGTTATTGTTGTGATGTTTTGTGTTGATAGTCAACTTGGCTTACCTTCTCGATGGTGTCTATTGTTAAAAATGATTATTAGTTTGTTTCGTTATTGAAACTTGCTACTTCTAATCATTCACTAAAAGCCAAGAAATAAGTTTTAGAATGAAAACATTTTTGTATGTTATTTTCATTTTTTTTATTTTAAGCGTTTTCATAGATTCACATAAACAATCCTAAAGAGTAAGTTTCTTATTTTATACTTATTTATTTTTAAATGTTTTTAATTTTTTTATTTTTAAAACGAATTAACAAAATATTTTTAACACGTTATTGTGTATCTGTGTTTCTAATAATAATATTTTTACATTTTTAGATATAATTTCTGCTATTATACCTGCCTATTGCAATTGTAAGTACTGCAAATTTCAGAAAGTTCATTTGCTGTAAGTTATTTTCATTAAAAATTAAATTTTAACTTTATTGAAGAATCTTCTGTCAATTAAATAGGTCATTTTGAATAATTTCGACAGATTTCAATGCCCTTACACATTAAGTTACTGATCAGTTGGTAAATTAAGCAATGATTTTATAATGATTCCTTTATGCATATTTGTATGGTGTAATTATAATATAACCCCAAATTTTATTTTCCAAAACTAAGTAAATAAGTGAAAACCATCAGTCTGTAAAATAGATCATTCTGGTTAATCTCGTCAGATGAATAAAAATGGGACTACTATGAAAAATTTTGGTTCAAATTTAATAACGATTTAAAAATATCAAATATATTCAAAGTATACCGACTTTGAATATATTTTTGCCCAGTTGGTTTGAGCAGCCCTTTTGAAGTAATTTACTGACCGGTCTGTAAATTATACAATAATTTCTAAGCGATATACTATTTGGATTCCATGATTCCTTTATGCATATTTGTATGGTGTAATTATAATATAACCCCAAATTTTATTTTCTAAAACTAAGTAAATAAGTAAAAATCTTCAGCCTGTAAAATAGATGATTCTGGTAAATCTCGTCAGTTAAACTAAAAAATTTTGGGGTGTTTTATTTTCTTATATTTGTTGCACCACTATGGAAAATTTAAAGTCAAATGTAATAATTGTTCAAAAGTAATTCTAAAGTCAGTATGGCACCAAACTTAAGTAAATAAGTTAAAATCCACAGTCTGTAAAATAGACGAATCTGGACGATCCCGACTGAATTAAATAAAAATATTTTGGTATTTTATTTTCTTATAGTTGGTGAATCGATATAGTTGGTGAATCAATAAAAAATTTTAAGTCAAATGTAATAACAGTTTAAGAGTTATTCAAGAGTCAATATGACAACAAAACTAAGTAAATAAGTAAAAACCCTCAGTCTGTAAAATAGACAATTCTGGGCAATCCCGACAGAATTAATTTTTTTTTTGTATTTTATTATCTTATAGTTGTTGAATCAATATGGAAAATTTCAAGTCAAATGTAATAATGGTTCAAAAGTTATTCAAAAGTCAATATGATCCAAAAATACTCTCTTTTTTCGATGCCATAACACTGCAAATTTTCCTTACTATACCCTATACCTTTCGTCAAAAAAATCATCAGTTTTTGCAATACAAAAAGTTTAACAACTTTAAATTTGCTTAACTTTAAAGGCCGAATGACCCCTCATTTTTTAAATCAAGTCAAGCTTTATACAATGATATAAATTATATATGCTTTTTTATATTTTAAAAAAATCGTCTGGGATGGCTAACACGGACAACACTGATGTGTCGCTAGTCACATGTTGCAAGTTAAGATATTTGTAAACATTTTTTATTTTATATATACTATTTATACCTACTCACAAATATTATTTTTACAAAATATATTTTATCAACTATAAAATTAAAAAAAAAAAAAATTTCAAATGTCAAGTGACAAATAAATAAACAATTGTATAACAGACACCATCGAGAAGGTAAGCCAAGTTGTCTATCAACACAAAACATCACAACAATAACATCACAATCAAAAAACACACAGACCCTGTGGCACTATACACTCTTAATTCACACTAGTGTCACTAAGTAATGGGTTAACTTTTAACCAAAACTAACGATCATCCTGAAAAGCTTGAAGGTGGCTCTATTTTGCAGATTTTAACATTCAAGATAAAGTCTTAAAAATAGTTTTTTTTTAAATCAAATAATATAAAATATTTTTAAAAATGGCTGTCAATTTTCTAAAAATTAGTTAAAAAATCACATAAAAATATCAGAGATAAACTCATACTTATCTTTTATTTCATTTATAAAAAAAGTCCGCAAATGGTCCTTGATGTGTTATTGTTATGTGTTATATTTAGTTAGAGATTTTAAAGATAATTCATTATTTTAAGTTTTAAAACTTTTTGAAAATCAAAAATGTCAATTTTTACCAGAAAAAACAAGAAAGTTAAATAATATATCTCAAGATATATTATTTAACTTTCAAAACGTCTAGCTAAAAAGTAAGATATTAATGCAAGTATCAATTTCAAATGTAAAACTGTGTGTATAGAAGAGGTAACATAGTGGTTTATCGACCATATTTTTGTAGACTTATTTATTATGATTAAAATAATACGAAGGGTGTGTAAAAATACATATATTCTTCCATGAACAAAAAATATAACTTATATTCCAACATATTAGGACATTAAAACATTCAACATTTAACCAATTTAGCCATGAACCTTGGTTACTTAATTGCATATTTTAGTGTAGACTGAGCCAAACGTAAAAATATTCTAGTTTAAACGACCCTTTGTTTTAATAGTCGCGCGAACAATTCGCGTTATAAGACTTTTGGCCCAATAATTGCGATATAATATGAAACCGCAAGCAAAAAAATGAAAGCTTTTTCTGCAAGTCTTAACTGGGTCGTCGACGCTATATCTAAAAAACAAAACTTTTAAACCAAAAGCTGTTTTCAGATTTGGATTCAGCATTATCGATTTAGTATAAATAACATCAAAACTTTGATTTAGGCAAAATGTGTCAAGTATTAAAGACCACTGTGCACTAGAAAAAAATTATTCCCAGTATACTTTCTTGAAGATTTGAAAATTACTAATTCATAAAAATTGAGTTTGTTTTTAAAAATTAGTATTTTTGAACTATTTAGCATTTTCAAGCATTTCTGACCACTGTGTCCTGACCGTAAATTTCTTTTTCTAGTAACCTTGTTAAAAGTAGAAATCAGTTTTCTAAATTTTTTGCTTGAAAGATCAACCTTTATTCAAAGTTGCTTGAATGTTTCTAAGGAGATTAGCTGGAGTTTGTCCACAGGCTAAGCAAAATTAATTTTCTGAATTTGTTTGTTCCATAATCATTTTTCCCTAGATTATCGAAGAAGCCATTTATCGACATTAAATATAAGTTTGGAATTTTGGTAGATATCATCACAGAGCTTACTCAAGTTTCACATAATTAAATATCTGAATAATGAATTTATTTTAAAAGATGTTTAACTTTTGAATACAGGTTTAAATGTTTATGATATAAGGATTTTTACAGCACTTGATTTGCTCTAAGTCACGATCTAAACATATATTGTTGATGGTCATTTGAATATACTAATATGATATTATACTTTAAAGTTCTATATTGTATTGCAATAAAATTGTTTTAAATTTTTTAATTAGTCATACTTTATTTATCTTCCTATTCAAAACAATGCTGACTCTCCCAAAACATAAGTTTTTAAAATTTTTTTTGTGAATTCGGAATCCTCAATAAAATGTTTCTCCTAATTTTTTTCCCTCCTCTTCTACTGTCCTGATTTAAAAAACAAAGTTCACAAATTTTATTTTTAAATAATTGTTCCTAATATACTTTTCTATTTTTTCATTGTTATAATCTTAAAATGTGTGTTTTATTTTTGAACATTTACGGTTCAAAATAAAATACACATTTTAAGATTATAACAATGTTATGAGTAATATATTATACTATTACATGTTAATTTTTATAGATTTATTAAACCAATCAAGGTATTAAAATTTTAAAACATTAAATGCCAAAAATTATTTTAAAATAATCTAAAATAATCTGTTTAAACAAGACTAAATGCTAAATGTATTATAAACTATAACCAATTCAAATTTATAATGTTTAATGGTAAAAAGGGGAGAAGAAGGATGTTCCCCTTTATTTTTTTTATTAAAAAGAGTCCAACAACATACAATATGATGCGAGTCTTAGTGCTTTGGTAGAAACAAGACTCAAATCAATACTTGTGTTAGGAAATTAAAAACTTAATTTTTTTGAAAAATCCGATGGTGCGTTTTTAGACGGGTGAGAAAAGATGGGGGGGGGGGGGGGAAGACGGTTGACAGCAAAGCTAAATAAAGTTCACACAATTAATTTATAGGATAAGAATCAAATGAAAGTTTTGAAATAGCTTTTTTGCAAGAAATATGTTCTTAATTATTAAGAACATATTTCTTTCCCCCTTCTATCTATCCCCTTTTCCAACCGTCTAAAAACGCACCACCGGATTTTAAAAAAGTTTAATTTTTAATTTTCTAATATATATATATCTAAATTAGAACATTTTTTTTAGTTGGATAAAGTACGACTTGTGGGTCTGTTTATGACACAGGTTAGTAATAATCTAATTGTATTTCTTTGTTGAAGAGTTTTCCAAGTGAAATCTTCACCACGAATTAGTCCTTAGAGTTTCATTAAACTCTTTTTACAATGTGATAACCGATAACAAGTTTTGAAAGTTATTTTTTTAAAGGAATTTATTTGTTTTATAAATGCAATGAAAAAAAAGTGCTCAGTTTTAGTTAGATTAACAGACAGTTTAAATACATTTAAGATATACTTAGTTTTAGAATTCGATTATTGACTGTTTTAAACAAAAGTTTTAATACAACTATGAAAATCAAACAAACTTGTGTCACAAAAAAATAAAATTGGTATTAAAATGATACTTTCCGAAATCTTTTGCTCATGATTTAGTCTGCTGAAGTCCCTTTCATAGATATAGAATTCTTTTTTTTTTTTTAATTTGCTCGTCTTAACACCAACATCAGTATTTTCCACGGTGTCCCAAATTTTTTTGTAAAAAAAAACTATTAGATATTGCTCTTTTAAAATTTACAGTGCGCGTTAAGTTACTTTAAGGAAATGAGAAACTTACACACGAACCAAGGATGATGTTAGTGAGCTTAAGGTCAGAAAAAAACGTAAAGTTTTATGGGTTGATTAAAGTTCAATAGTTTTATCAAATCGAGTTGAAAAATGTTTTCAAATTGAAACGATTTTCTTCTAGATTTACAACTGTGTATAGTAAGATAACCTTGTCGAGTACGGTGTACTTCTAATCTATTGATTGAAAATCTAATGCTGATGGGTCAAACATATTCATGACAATCTTCCCAGTGGGCACAAAACATATTAATACGTTTTTTAGACATCTAAAACACGCCATGTGCCCACTGGGTTTACGGATTCCTGTTTTTCATCAGTATTAACCCTAACACACACACACAAATTCATTATTATATTCATTAAGAAACCCTTTATTTAGTCTCATTATGTTTAATAATTTCTTAATTATTTTATAAAAACTATTTAATACATAATTCATACATTGAGTATCATAATAAGTTGCCCCTTGTCAATCCTAATCGTCCATTCAATTCATGTTTGCTACTTTTAGTTCAATCGTCAATTCGGTGATACGTTAATAATTTTTATTTGTTTTTTTGCTTTTAGGATTTTGGGAAAAAAAATACGACAAAAAAATTCTTAAAATTGATTTCTGGGTTTCAAACCTTTGTTTTTTTTTGAATTTTAAAGGCTTTTGACAAGACTGAGAATTTAACTTTCCTTTGATTCTTTAGCTGTAGTATTGTTTAGCAGCTTTGATAGTTAGGGACCCGCTTTGATAAAAAGCACTAACGATCTTGAAACCATTTAGAATTGAATTACAAAGGTTGTCTTATGTTTTTGATTTATTAAAACCAAACCTTGTTGCTCCGGTTTTTAAATACAACCGTTAGCAAATCGACAGTGTTGTGGCAATCCTGTCTAGCACTACAAAGTATATTATGGCATAAATCATTAACTAATCAGGCCATTCATAGTCAAAAAGTCCGATTGAATTTTGGAAGAAAAAAAAACGACAAAAAATAATAAGTAAAAACATTTTAAAACTAATTTGTTTCAATTTAATAGGTGTCAAATCTAATACTTTTTTGTTTTAAAACTTAATAGGACTATAAGATTTTTTGACTTAAGACGATTTCTAGCACCTGGATAACTTTAAAAGATCGGTGATTTTTGTCAATGTATTCAAGCACATGAAATTATAAATTATAATGGTTGCAAAATTCTGTAACCTCGTGATAAGCGATTAAAGTACACAACCTAGAGACCTAATCAGGATAAAAAATAAATTAAACAGTGTTAACATTAGCACCTTCAAAATAGAATTGACAAACTCTTTTTTTTTTTTGTGCAAAAAAAAACTTCGACAAATACTCTGTGTTCTCTTTTTACATCTATATTAATTGTGACATTAATATTGACGTAAAAACATATTGTGTAACTTTCTTTACAAATATTTCTAGATTAAGTTTCTAATAGCATATATAATAATAATGATAATAATATTATAAATAAATGATAATGATATATGAATTTCTAAATATTAAAGCTGTTTAAAAAACAGGTTTAGTATTTATATTAAAGTTAATTCATTATTTACATTCACAACGAAGCTTAAAAAAAAAATTATTTAATCGTCTAGAATAATAACTTCGTCGCAAGAAACTTTTGTCTGAAAAGGAAGCAAATGTCTATTGCTTCGTTCATCACTACAACAAATATTTTTATATTGGTTTGTACTTCGGCTAACCTCGATAGAATCGAAAATATTTTTTAATGGTACTGAATTTTGAGATTCATTTGAACAAAACGCTTTATCTGAAAAAACTCTGCTGTCCGGTGAAACCATATCTTGGGGTAATGTCCTAGAAAATCGCGAATTAGAATATGAGTGATTTAACAAATTAGCTACGCTTAAATCATTCTTAATATTGTCTGATCTGTGTGTATCATTATAACCATGGTCAGACCAGTTTAAGCTATTTAATTCACGAGAATAATGATCCTGGGACGCGGTAAATAAAGGCGATGAACTCATTGCATTTCGAATACTTTCATCAGCATTTAAAACTTCTTCATCGAACAATGAATGCGAAGGAGACTTTTTGCTGTATTTCAAGAACGTCGATCGATTGATAGGAGAAGCTAAGTAATTATCCCTTGTTTTAGAAACCTCTTTTTCCGCACTGTATAAATTTTTACTTAATAAGGTATCATGAATAATAACTTTTTGATGTCTAGGCAACGTTGAAGTACAATCTGTTAGAGAACCAAACGAAGACGCGGGGTAAGATGATGAAAAACCATACAACGTATCTTGATTGGTTGATGAACTTTTTGATGATTCTAATAAATTTGACGAAAGCTTAGTTGCATTTGTAGAGTTCATTCTTTGGCGCATGAAATTCGATGAACTTAAGACATCTTTGTAAATTTCTGGAATTAAAACACTACTTGGGTTCGATAGCGGTTGGTAAATGGGTGGTCGCCATAAAAACGGCCGAACTGGCACGATGGGCGAGTCGCTGGGAAAACTAACCAAATATATATATATATATATATATATATACATACATACATATATATATATATATATATATATATATATATATATATATATATATATATATATATATATATATATATATATATATATATATATATATATATATATATATATATATATATATATAATAGGATTAAACAGAAATCTTATCTAAAATTATATAAAATATTAAATGTAGAATACCACGGTTGAAGAGGGAAGGAGCGACAATTCATTTGTGATGATCTTTCTTTTTCATAAGCTAAAATTCAAAAAAAAAAAATTTTGTTTATAAAAATAGCTTACTAATTACCTATTAATAAGTTAAAACAATAATAACAGTAAAAAAAAAACATTAAAAAATTTAAACTTCAAAATCAAAAGATTACATTAATAAAAATTCAGATGTGTAAAAATTTAATAAAACTTGCAATATAAAAAAAATTGGAAAAACAAGTCTATTATTTGAAGAATACTTCTTTTGTTAGCAAAAAAAACTTGCTCTGCATTAATTGAAATTTTTAAGCATCTTGAAACATTTAAAAATACTTACAACAAAGGTTATCAAAAAGTTTAAGATAAAAACATAAATTCAATAAAGTTGAGATTTCTTAACTAGAAAAGATCATAATAATAAAATGCCATGAACTATAAAAAGCAAAAGGAGTTAAACAAAAACATGACGAAATAAAATACCAAAAACTATTTAAAAAATCTAAAAAATACTAGAAAATATAATAAATATCAAAAATAACAAAATTAGGTACGGAAATCACGATTTACGGAACCAGGTGAAAATATTTGAATCATAGTTTTTTAAAAGGGGGGATATGCTCAAAACGTTTCAAGCAAATTTGGCTTTTTAAAAAGTACTGATTAATTTGGTCTAAATATTTTGTAGAACAAATATTATAAACACCCCTTTAACAATCACATAATTAGATTTCTTTAAACAATGTATTTGAATCTTTATCTAAATGTAACAACTTACTCTTTGTAACAACTGCAACAACTTATCTCTCTATAAATACAAATTTCTATCCTCTACTGATATCTTAAAAGAGATCTTAATATTAAGGAAATGAACAAACAAGTTAAATAGCAGAGAAACACGCTGATGCACAGTGGGCCGGGTGGTGGACAAAAGTAAAAAAAAACCATTCCACAGCTTAAACATTCAGCTTTTAAAAAATGTATATATTTTTGTATAATTATCATAATTATATATAATTATCATAATTATCATGCCATGTGTTTCTAAGCTGTAGAACAAAAAGCTTTTTTTTCTTTAAATTTTTTTTAATTTGATATTTTTTATGCTACTAATAAGCATAAAATAGTTAATAATTTTGAAACCTCTCTTTTTATTGCATAACTTAATAAAATCAAGTATTGTCTTTCAAATGAGCCATTGCAACACTATTTTGCATGTAAGTGTCAAATAAAATGATTTTAAATGACGACGTATTTGAGGTACTTTTTTTAGTTAAAATTTCACTTATATAGTCAAAGACTTTAGCGGTCCAAGGTGGTCCAGCAATTTGAGACTTGAAATACATTGTTCAATATATATATTAACAATATAAATTTGGTTTATAATCTGCGGATATCTGCATGGCCTCTAATAATGAATTTTACAAGTTAAATGATGTATCTGATTTTATGTGGCGAAAATATTGTATGTATTTTATTTTAAGTGGTTATATAATAATTGGGTTTCAGTAAGACTAGATTCGTGTTACACACTTATTTTAACATTAATACATTCTAAAATACCTTTTATAAGATTTTGTAAATGCAACTTATAATTTTATATAGTTAAAACATGAAAAATATTGATATTTATTCATATATATTACAAGAAAACTTGAATTTAGCTAATCCTAATATTTTAGATGCAGTTGTAAATAACATGACTACAAAAACTAGTCTAATTTCATCTTTTATGAAGTTGGCAACTGCTCTAAAATTCATTTAGAAGAGAATAACAAACAGAAAATGAACCGGTACCGAGGTTCAATTTGTAATTAATAATAAGAATATTCTTCAAACCGCTTTCATTGATAAAGATAACTCTGCTTTAAATATAGAATCTGGCAGACCCTAAGTTAAATTTGATACTTCAAGTAGTAAAACAAAGACAAAAAGTATGGCGCCATCTTTTTTTTTTTCAGAACTAATTTTTTTATTTTAAAAACTAGGTTTTAGTTTGCACCAAGATGGTAAAGAAAAAGAGGTTAAAGCTGTTTTACAATTATCAGAATATATGAGATTTGGTTTAAAAAATATTTTTAAATCAAAATTTTTACACAAAATACACAAAAAAGTTTAAGCTTTAGGTTCTTTTTTATATTGATCAGGTAGTAGTTTCATAAAATAAAAAATAGAGCCATGGAACTGCATAAAAACACCTAAAATTAGTAATTGGGTATGTGTTTTTATTACTTTATCTGATTATGGGAGTAATCAGATAAAGTAATTACTTTTGTCCAGTTTATATTTCTTATGGTTAATAAAATATGTGGTTGCTAAGCAATTTAGGTATCCATAGCAACCCAAAATTAAAAATAATATCATTATTGAAACCGCAACCCTCAAATTAGTAAACAGGTGCAAAAATGATCCCAAAATCTTTTTTACATGACAAGTTATTACTTTTGTTCAGTAAAAGTGAATTCTGACCCACTGTGTGACCACTGTGTGACAGTCTAAATCATCATTAATCTTTTTCTTTATATTATTTGTTTTATTATTGCTTTACTAGAAATTTGTTCAACTTTAACCACTTTTATAATTGGTTTTAGTAAAAATAGCATAATAAAATTATTTTAATTGATTTTATATAAAAATAATTATCCATTTTGTGCTCAAGAAAGATTTTGGTAATATATATATATATATATATATATATATATATATATATATATATATATATATATATATATATATATATATATATATATAAATATATATATAAACACTGCGACCATTTCCTATAGACGCATGTAGAATTTAGCGGATTTACAGTGTTGCAGTGTTAGTAAAATTGTTCTAACGGTACTTTTGAATAAGTAAAACAATGATCCATTATGCATCTGATTATTAATTGTCTTGATTGTATTAAAACAATTAAATTTTTAATATTCATGTGGCAATTTTCTATAGACGCACTAAAGTTTTGACGAGCAATTTCCTATAGACGCACTAAAGCTTTTACAAGTTTTGTCGCAAATTTCTTATATTCTGTAGTATTTTTAATTTGTGAGTCGAAATTAAGTTGAACTTAACCAAATGCTGAAAGGAAAGGTCCTTACTGATATTAAAAAAAGGTAAAATATTGGCTTATCATCGAGAAAAGTTCCAAATCAAGAAATTTTTAGAAGATTGAAGAGATCAGATCACATTATCTGTAATTTCTTGAAAAATCCAACAGATTATGCAACAATCAAGAGGAAACCAAAGAAATCTAGGGTTTCAGACCATGAAAAACGCAGAATTGTTCGACTCGCATCAAATTCTTAAAAAAGTTTGAAAACAATTAAGTCAGATTTGGGTTTAAATGTTTGCAAGGAGACAATTAGAAAAGTTCTTAAAGACATCCCACACATTGTACGGTCAAAAATGAATCAAGCACCAAATTTGAAGAAATTTTAAATTAAATTCTCATGAACACGTTAGATGTCTAAATAGCTGAATATTTTTGTTTTCAATACCAGGTAATTTTTTCGGACGAGAAAAAGTTTAATCTTGATGGGCCTGATGGTTTTAGTGGCTACTGGTGTGATTTGAGGAAAGAACCCAAATATTTTTCGACAAGGAATTTCGGTGGTGGATCTTTGATGCTTTGGCTCGGGTTTTGTGCAACAGGAAAGTTAAATTTAGCATTTACATCTTGCAAAATAAAAAGTTCTGAACACATTAATGTGCTAAAATTATAATTGATTCCATTTAAAAACAAATATCGAAGCAAAAAGTTTGTTTTTTAACAAGACAACACTAGCATTCACACTAGTAACGAGACTAAAGCTTGGTTTGAAGCTAAAAAAATTGACCTAATGTGGTGGCCTGTTTGCAGTCCAGATTTGAATCCTGTTGAAAACATCTGGGGAATCAATGTAAGACATATCTATGCTGACCAATAGCAATATAACTCTGTGACAGAGCTAAAAGTAGCGGTATCAGAATGCTGGGAGGATATGGAGCCAAAAGTGCTGGAAAACTTGGTGGAAAGTATGCCAAAACGAATTTATCAAGTAATTGAGCGCAAAGGAGGTCCAATCGAGTACTAAAAATGTGATAAAAACATTTTTTTGGATAGTTTTGTTAAAAAATGCATCTATAGAAAATAGTCAGCTATCTTTTGAACTTAATTCATTTATGATTAACCTCTTCAAATTTGATATTATTTTCTGATAATTTTCATTATTTTTTGATACTTTATTTATAATTTATTGAAATACACTATAAAAATAAAGTTAAGTAGGTTTTTAAGACATATTCCACATGCGTCTATAGAAAATGGTCGCAGTGTGTATATATATATATATATATATAAACGAACTTTCACACATGCACGAACACGTCTAGGCATAGACCCAACTAATCGGATGCATAATTGTCTTGGAAATTCTTTCCAAAGCTTTTCTAATGCCTGCTGTAATTGCGCAACACTGGTTATGCTCTCTTTAACCAATCTCTTGTCTATCCAAGCCCAAATGTTCTCAATGGGATTTAGATCTGGAGAACGAGCTGAGTAAGGCATGACTGTAATGTTTTTCTGATCAAGCCACTCTTTAACCAAGATTGCAATGTGAGCTGTAGCGCCAACGTGCTGAAAAATCCATTGTTGTTGACTTTTGTAAAAAACTCTAGCTGTTGGCAAAAGTTTACTTTCGAGGGTCTCTTTGAAGTTGCACTAGTTAATTCTGCCGTTATAAATGTTGTATGACCCTGTTCCTTTATGGGAGAAGCACCCCCATATTCCAACTGATCCTCCTTTGCCTTGTATCCTTGGTACTCAAAAATGCTCTTTGAACTTTTCATCAGCCAGCCTCTTGATGATTAATCTTGACTTGCGATTTATCACCTCATAATTGGATTCATCGCTGAAAATGAATTTGGCTTCTACAGACCAGTGAAGTCTTTCTCTACACCACTTTAGGCAATCTGAGACACGCAATCTAACTTTTTCTTATTTAGACATCTTCATACAGTCCATCTACTAATACTAACATTACCAGGCATTTTTGCGGTAAGAAATTTTAGCGTCTGAGATAGAGAAAAAAAATTTTAGGGTCTGCAGTAAGAAATTTTAGGGTCTAACCTTTCGATAGTGATAACTTTGGTCTCTTGAAGTTAACTTTAAAGGCCTACCGAGCCTTGGTAAATCTTTGACATCATTATGTAGCTTGTGGTTTTTCAACGCTGTTTGTACACATTTAGGAGAAACATTGCACATTTGAGCTATTTCTCGTTGGCTTTCTGTTTTATCTTTTAGCAGACCTACAATTTGCCATAGTACTATGTCTGAAACAGCTTTTCTGCCTATTTTTATCTTTTTACTTTAACAAATAATTAACAATGCGAATAACTCAAGATATAAAAATGATAATTTTATTTTACTTTTGCAAGAACGTTTATATAGTTCCAAAGAAATCAACCACTAAACTTTAGATCACTCGGATAACATTTTGTATAGATATTTCAACTTAAGTCGTTAAATTTTAGTTGACTCTATATTTTTGCAACATTAGAAATATAGGTATGTTCTAATTAAAATAATAATTACTCAAGACTGGTTAAACTAACGAGTTTCAATTATATACCATTCGGTAGAGAATCAATTAATTAAGACATTTAATACGCTTTTAATCGTATTAATTAGTTGGTTTCAAAGATAATTGTGAAAAAAACAAAAATTTCACACAAACAAAGTAGTGACTCTATATTTATGCAACCTACTGTACATGTATATACATATTTTGTCTATTTTTTCCATAGGAGAATGAAATAAAATTTTTAATTTTAATGAGTTAAACAGTGCACTCTCCCACATAAAAACCAGAACAATGATAACCCTAGATATGTTATACTAAATAACCTTTAGTTATTGATTTCCTTTTTATTAAGTTAAGTGTTCATATTTTTTTTCCGAGTGTTTATTACAAGATTTGTACTACTCATACAACTTACTGTAATTTAGCTAAAATATTTTGACGAGAATAGTTATTGACTAGAATTATTGAGCTGTAAAGTTTTTTATATTTTTCTCTTTAAAACAAGCATTTAAACCATTAGATACGGAAAACTCAATACTCAAAATTCAATCCCAATACAAGTTATTTTATTAAGCATTTTAGCTGAATTAAAAAATGTTTTGTTTTAGATAATTGTTAAAATTAAGGAAATTCCCATAACTAAATTTTAAACAAAATTTTGTAAAAGCAGGTAAAAATAAACTTGTTTATATGAAAAACGTTTTTTTCAAATAACGATATACATTAATGTGTAGGAAACTTAATTTACTCTAGATTATTTTATTCTTTTCATTATATTTGAACTATTTTTTTCTATTATTTTCTTATTCTTTTTATTTTGTAATGGTTGCTATAGTTACAATATAGGAATGTAAATATGAATGAATGTATGTTTGTATGAATGTATATATGTAAAAGTAATACTTACAGGTACAATACTATGTTATGATACTATGATTATTTCTATGACATTTACAATTGCAAACATTTCTCTCTCTCTATATATATATATATAATTTTTTTTTTAAACAAAATAATACTGAAGACCAGAAGAAAATTTTTTTAATTGATAGATTGCCAAACCCTCAGTCTATGTAGCAACACTCCTTGCTGTTTCAGTTGTTGTAGCAGCACTACTTGCATGTTTTACCTATTAGTCAGCCGATGTATCGACAGTCAACAGCATTTCTTGTATGTTCTACCTATTTTTCAGCTGATGTATGTAAACATAAATAAATTATCCAATTAAAAAAAAAAGAGAAAAACAATTAAAGAAAACAAATAAATAAATTATAAAAACAGCAAAAAAACTATATAAATAAATTGCTGAATCACCAAAATAATGAATCCTACCTCGTTTTGCTTCTTGTTTTTCAATTGCTGTTAATCTCCCTGCATCTTCATTGATTAGAAGAGATTCGTGTTTGAATGGCAACTTTTAAAGAAAAAAAATGCAAACATTTATAACTTGTTTTTATAAATGTTTTGTTTTGTATTGTGTAAAATACATTTTATTATATATTTATCTCCATAAAGTGAAGTGGCCACTACTACTAAAGAGGCTATTTTACATGATTATTTGTTACTATTTTACATGATTATTTCGTTCTTTTAACACGGTTTTATTAGTTAGATAATGGCTCTCACTATAAAAGCTGAAATAGCAGGTAAAAAAAATAAATAAATAGTATGATACCGTATATGTTTTAATGCTTATATTATATATATATATACATATATATATATATATATATATATATATATATATATATATATATATATATATATATATATATATATATATATATATAAAAGTTTGCAAAAAAAAAAAATTACTGACAAAAAAATTTTGTACACAATTTGAAAAAATTATGAATGCTAAAATGCAAAAAACAACTTTATAAATTGTGCTGCCTTATAACCAAATAATTACTTCAACACCCTAAAATTTAAAAATCACAACAAAAAAAAGAAATTTAAAATACAATACTTCAGTAATCCATTCTGGGTTTTCGCGAAGAATATTCCTTAAAATATGATCATTGTAGCGAGGTATTGATTTTGAATAATCAAGCACAGGTTCATCACACTAAATTAGTATTAATTATAAATAATTTATTAACTTGATTTAATTTATTCTTTCATAAACAATTTATTAACTTGACTTATTTATAAACAACATATATATATATATATATATATATATATATATATATATATATATATATATATATATATATATATATATATATAGCTTTAAACTAAAAAACAATATTTTTGAAAAATATATATGCTGCTACCCCTTTAATGTGTTCTATATGATAAAAAAACACACTGGTTTTAAAAATTTTTTGAACAAAAAATACTTTTCAGGGTTCCCCAAGACCCTTGAACATATATTATAATGCTGAAATTAGTTAGTGTCCCTTCAAGCATGTTCGACATGGAACATTTGACAGCTATAGCAACCAAGGTAATGACGAGAAAGAGTTCCAGCACTTTTTTTATAAGGAAACATGAATGAAAGTGTATGCAAATATCTAACTAATTTAAACTTCAAATTATGTAATGTTTAAACATATTAAAACATTTATTAAGTTTTACAGTTTTACTTGAAAACTGCATTGCAGCAACATCTCCTTAACTTTGATTCAAAGAACTTAGTGGTTTCAAAGAATGCAACTTGGTGACCTAAGTAGTTAACTCATAGAGTTTCTGATGCAAAGTGCTTTGGTTCAAATCCTACCACTGGTACCTTTATTTTTTTTAAAACCTTTTTCGATTTTTATAATACAAAAAATACAAAATAAAACACTTTTGAAGTTTTATTATATACATAACATATATTGATATTACTTGAATAACGAGGGTATATATAACCCCTAGAAATATTGTAAATTATTATAAGAAAGAGGATAAGTTTACATACTATACCAGTTAATTAAATTTTATAAAAGCTTATCTAAGATATTAACTTTTAAAAAATACATAACATATATAAAAGTGTTATACACAATAAAAAACGACAGGGAAAGAATTCTTAAAAAAGTTTATTTACCCTTTATAAAGCCTTTTATTAACTAAATAGTTTTAAAATTTTTGTAAGACAACACACATATAAATGGTTAGCTTGCAGCATTTCTGAAGTACGTTGCCTTGCTTCAAATCCTACAATCCAAAAGTCTTTTTCGATTATTTAAAATACAAAATAAAGTATTTTTTGCAGTTCTAAGATATTATATACATAATATATATATGCGCTCAGGTAATTAGTCCTAATAAGTTGTGATTGGTCTGAAACAATTAATTAAGACTGAAAACTGAAAAAATTTATTTAGAAAGTCCTGCTACTCCAGAAGGTGCTGCTGTTGAGGCAAAAAAAACAAAACAAAAAAAAACAAAAAAAAAAACAAAACAGACCAAGTGCAGTTTGCATACCACTACACCTTTTGTGAACTCCTCCTTTGTGTTTACAAACTGTACAAACAATATTATTCTTTTCCTACACACTCTGCCACTTTTCACGACCACTTTTCAGTGTTTTCATTCTTTACTTTACATTGCATGACTTTATTTTATTCCTCTTTCCATCACACTTTCCATCAAATCTTAATAATAATTCTTCTGTCTCAACAGAAGAATTATTAACTTAACTGATCCAAATGATTTGAGATGGTTGTGTATCTTATTTTAAATGGTGTGTTACTAATGCCAAAATATACTTTTTTATTACAATCATGATAGCTAAAACTTACAGTTGCTTGGTAGATAATTTTGTTAGATAAACATTGATTGTTCAAAGGGCAAAATGCTTTATCTACACAGTTACATTGGTTGGTTTTTAATTGATTTTTGTTGTGCACAATTTTGAAATTATGTGAATTTATAATAGATTTTAGGTTAGGCATGCAACTGTAGATGATCTTAATAGAATTTTGGTTGAATACTTTATGTCGCTTGTGACCGGTTGGAAAATGTAAGTCAATAAGGACTAGAAAAGTGATTCCTATTTTTGTTTTGATGTTTAAGCTGAACGGAGGGTTATACCAAATAATATTATGTTTACGATGCCTTTTTTTGTTGATTTTGATTTGAGATTAATTGTGGTTGGTAGGTAAGATTTGATTTGTATTCCAATATTTTTAAAGCCTCTTCATACGGTGGAACAGCCTTTTTGAAGAATATTTCATTAATTGACATAGAAGATAATCTTTGTACCTTATTTGATTATCAGGTTTAAAATATGGTTGAAACGTATTGTTATTTATATTTAACGTAACATCGAGGTAGTTAACAATTTTAAAATTAGATTGAATGGTGATTTGACGATTGTTTCTTTTAAAAGTATGTGTTATATGCTTTTTGATTTTGTCTATTTGCTGACCGCTTTTGTTCTTAAATACGGAAAGTCTTCACCACGATATAGGTCGATGCGGTAGTGGTGTAGTGGTAGAGCTATCGCTTCATAAGCGAGTGGTTCCGAGTTCGATCCCCACCACATCCCTGGTGGGGATCGAAAGTCAAAATCTTCTTTATTATAATGCTGTGAAATTTGATACTGTATGAAAATACCTATTAACTTGTAAACTTCAGCACCATCAAATGCCCCCATCATTACATCAAATAACCCACCTCGTTTTTTAATCCATGCTTCATTGTTGTTGAAGATAAGAGATTTTCTTGCATGCTTTATCGATGCTTTGTCTTCGCTTTTGATAACGATAAAATGGTCAGCAAAATTCATAGCATTGTTGAGGGTGTTTTCATTTATGGATGGGTAAAAATCGTTAACATCAAAAACTAAGAATTTGTATAAGTGCTTATTAGTAATTTTTTTAAACCAGTCTACAACATTTTGCCTACTTTGCCATTGATTCAAAAAAAGTTTATTTTTAAGATTACAATTAATTTTTGTTAAAATTACTTTAGTAATTCGTCCTACCGCCCTATTCGTCCTACTTGTCTTATTCGTCCTTTTGAAGGGTTCAAAATGCGCACAGATGGGTTGTTAACAAAGTTTTCCTTGTGGTCTTTCAAAGTGAAAAAACAGTTAGAGGATCCACTTATTTCAATTTTTTAATATACCTCATGGTTGGTTAAATTTGAAAAGTGTTGCGTGTCTCAAAACTTTATTGATTTAATAAGATTAATTAAATCTTTTTCGAAGAATGACATTTCTTTTACTTGTGGTAGACATATAGGAGATTTAATTCCGTAGTTTGTTTAATTGATATAGTCTTTAATTCTTGGATTGTTATTAATAAAAAAGAACGCTTTTCATCTCATTTTCTTTAAGAGTAATTCCGTTTTGTTTACTTTTTTTAATTTAGAGTCTTTTTCTGGCGGTATTGAAATGTTCTTTATTGAATAATCAAATTATTTTATCCATCGGGTTGACAACTTGAGTAAAGAGCTCAACTCTACGGAGCAAATATTTGTATAGATATCGATATATAGAATGTATTTGAGGTTAAGCACTTTGATGTAATAATACTAAGTCTCTTGTACAAGTTACAGTGCTCAATATTACTGAATAATAGAGCTATATATAATTATGATTATAAGAGTGATATATATATATATATATATATATATATATATATATATATATATATATATATATATATATATATATATATATATATATATATATTAAGATAAATAAATAGAATAAAATAAAAACAAAAAAAATAACCAAAAAATGACAAAAAACAATAGATAAAAGTATAAACAATAATCTAAAATAATAAAAATTAAAATGTACTAATAGAAAACTAAAAAATATTCAACTTCACTACCAATGTAATAAATACTCTTAGATAAAACTTTATTATAAATACAAGTCAATAAATTTGGTTAAATATTGGATAAATATTGAATAAATATTGGATAAATATTGGATAAATAAACTCAAGCTGATAAGCTATAGAAATGTACATAAAATTATAACAACAAAACCATACTAAGTCTAATGCCGTCATAGATACCTAGATCAAATGTTGCTAACCAATCAAACAAACAGGTTAAAATCAACGACGAAAACAGTAAACGAAACCACTACAACCTCAAACGTCAAAAAACTACATTAAGAAGAAAAAAAAATTATATATGTATGAAAAATGACAACTTAAGTAACTAACATTTTAACATATATCTACACCTATACATATATACATACATACACCTAATATAGAATAATAGGTTTATATTTCAAGCCGTGGCGACTCAGATAGAGTCTGTGTGATGGTTAAGAGGGCCTGTAATGCTTAATAGTGATAAAAACCTCATAAGTGATATGCTATGAAGATACTAAAAGCATCACACATTATAGATAAGAAAAGATAACTATATAAATATTAAATATGAAGAAATAAAAAAAAAGCAATAAGCCAAATAAAAAAAATCGTAATATATGTGTATATTAGTCTTGTACGGAAAATAGTCAAAGCTCCTTAGTCCCAACATAAATTATTTTTAAAAAATGCAAATACTTGTATAAGCTTTTTTTTCTTAAAATATATCTGTGTTTATTCTGAACATCTGTTTGTTCTTCTTTGTTTTTATTACTTATCCTCCTTTATTTAAAAAGTTTTTTTAATAGAAATGTTTCATATCTCTCTGTGGGCTTTCATAGCTCAGTCTAGTATATCTAAAATTTTCTATAATTCAGATCCTTTCTCTATGAGGTTACCATTGTCCTGCTAGTCTATACATCCAATTTTTCACATTTAATGTAAATAATGTGTGTTTATTCAGACTTTAAAAAAATTTGTTGATTTTTTTGTTAAATAATAAACAAAAAGAATAGAAAAATTAAAAGTTATTAAATAATAGATATATAAATAATAAATACAAATAAATTTAAAATATATTAACAAATAATTATAATAACAATAATTAAAATAACAATAATTTGAAATGCCCCTAACCAACCAATCAGTAATTTATCCAATTAAAAACTTACCCATTCTTCCTCAACAAGTGATTGAATCTCTCTTTTGGAAAAATTTTCTGTTAAACTTTGCTCATCAACAACACGGTCTAAAAAGTTAAAAAAAAAGTATTTAATAAAACTTTTTTTGTCAACAAATAATAAAGTAACAAAATATTAGGAACTGTAAAAACTAATGCAGTATGTATATATATATATATATATATATATATATATATATATATATATATATATATATATATATATATATATATATATATATATGTACAGGGGTATACACTCGCACTTTTGGTCATTCGCCAGAAAGGCAACTGATAGTTTGTTAATGTTAGCCACCCGCAAATATTTTGTGTTGCCTATTGCTGAATGCAAAAATTTTTATAAAAATTTTTGCATTCAGCGGAGTTCTCGCATATCTAGTCATTTTTCCTTATAAGGTTAAGTATAGACTAGAAATAATTTGCGTAAATATAAGTATTATTGTAAACTATTTATAACAGTTTTTCCAATATAATAGAGTGCTTATTATATTAAAAAAATAGGCGCTTTTTTTACAACAACAAAGTCTTCATAAATATTAAAAAAAAAATTTACAAATACTTTATAACCCTTTGCTTTTAATGTGTGTAATTATTAAGATCTTGTTTGTTACAGGAGTCTGAAAACTATTTATATTTTGGAAGTATTTTAAAGTGTCGTGTAATTAAATTTAATTTTGAACCATGTTAAAAATCATTAAAACTAATATATCAAAAGTTATAGAATTTAACTTCGGTATTTGGAAAAGATTATAATTTCTTATAATTTATTAACAATTTTAAACTTTTTATAATACTTTGTTTGTTTATCAGTAATTATTTTAATTTTTACGTATTTAATATAATATTTAAAATAAAGATAATAAACGATTTCTTGATAGATTTTATCAGCTGCCAATAAGATTTTTGCAAACCTAATTTATGTTAATTTATGTTTATAAATGTATTACATCAAAAGAACTTTTACAGGATCAAAAAATTTTAAAAAGATTTAAGAAAACAATTTTCTTAAAACCTAAACACTTCTCCCTTTTTATAAAAAATAAGGTTTTAACTTGCTTTTACATATTACAATCTATGATGGAGAGACTTATGTTTTATGAAATGAATTAGTAAGCAGATAATAGGAAAATTTATTTTATTAAAAACTCCAAAACTAATTTAAATTACTTTGAACTTAAATTTTACGTTCTATGTTTTTTATTCTTTTACTTTTTTCTTTCTTTATTTATTTTTTGTTCTTTTTATTACGTTTTAAATAAGCATTTCTTAACAATATTTAAAATACAAATATATAATAATGAAAAATATATATATAAAGATCGTTATTAAAAAAATAAAAGAACCCGGAGACTTGTAGAAGACCATACGGTCTTGTCATCGAGTACCGCTAAGAAATGTTTGTGCTAAAATTTATAAGATATTTACAAGATAAAAAATAAGTTAACGAAGTAAGAAACTTAAAATATTCTGTTATAAATACAGGATGCGTTATATCTATTATATATGTAGATTACAGTTGTTAATGAGACATATATAACTTTTATAAATTCATGTTTAAATAGAGGGTAAAAAGAAAGATCACTGAAAAATATCAGAAGTATATTGTTAAATCTCTGATTGTAAAAATGTTCTTTAAGCTTTCGTTTAAAAGAAAAGTAGTTACTTTGATGAATAAAACCCTCAGTAAAATTTTTTAAAACTATTTTATTCTATAAGAATGGTCCGTGATAATCAATACAAAATTTAAAAAGATTTGTTTGAAAAATGGGCTGCTTAATAAAATTATTATTGCATAAAATGTATTTATTTTTATCTTTTGATAAATTCAAATTATGGAAAAAAATCAGGAATGAATTTACATTGGTTTTACATTTAAACATAAAACAAAGAATATCAAAAATATTAGGCTCATATATATGCGGTAGTGGTGTAGTGGTAAAGCGCTCACATATACATATATATGTTATACACATATACATATATATATATATATATATACACATATACATATATATATATACATATATATATATATATACATATATATATATACACACACACACATATATATATATATATATGTATATAATATATACATAT
>NC_088926.1:3315000-3335000 GCF_038396675.1 Hydra vulgaris | reverse complement strand
AAAAAATTTATTTTTAGTAAAGTTCTAATAAACAAATTGATAGCTAGTGTGAAAACCTAATTAAAACACTCGTCTAAGGAACTTTTTCACGGCACGACTTTTAAACGACACTCATTATGTATATATTCTGTTAACATTAACGTTATAAGCATTTATAGCGTTATAACATTAACGTTATAAGCATTGCTTGAAACAAGAGTAAAATTAAACTTTGTATTTAATAAGCAATTTATTTAATAAATAAACAGATAGCTTGCCCAAAAACCGAAAACTATCATAAAAAGGTGTTTAGAAGAGCAGCTCGCATGGCTTGCCATGTTCGTTTTATGAGAGCTTTTACTCTATTCCTGCACTCATTTACTCCCGCCAAGGCCTAAAATCTCTTATAAGCTCAACTTAAGTATAGAAATAGTTGGTTTGGTAAAGATCCATCAGGGTTTACGGGTAAGAAAAGCTAGAATAGATATACACTCAAAAAGTATTGAAAAGGTCAGTGTGGAATAAACTTACAAATATTTTCACCGCTAGTAAAATGAAAGTAATTTAAATAAAAAAGGGGAAAAAGTTAATAGATATAGGTTATGTCATGTATAATACTTGCCAACGAAGCAAATTAACGGGTTTCAGGATTGTTACAGCAGAAAAATTACTGGTTTCTATTAACATGCAATAATTATTAAAGATTTTAACAATGATAAATTTAATATACATTCAGACATATTTTAAGTTGTAGAATTAATACTATAAAATTAATGATAAATTAATAATTTTTAATTATTAATAAAAAGTTAATACAACATTTTAAAAACAAAAATAAAAACTATGCATTATTGTTTAAAAAAAGGATTAAATAAAAAATTTACTTTAACATCTTTTTGCTTTAATGACCTGCTAGCAATTAAAGTAGCATATCGTAAACAATGAAACTATTTTAAACGCTTTTTTAAAATTTAAATGATTTTATGAAATTTTAAAATTTAAATGATTTTATAAAATTTGTAATCTTATTGCTACAAAAAAAAGCAATGAAAATTAAAGAGAGAGAAAAGTATAGAAATGTAACTCTCAAACATAATGCTGCTATTATAACAAATAAACAGGTTATTACTAGCTTGTAAAATGATATGACTCATATCGAGGAAGGCAATATAGATAATACAAATATATCAGATGATAAAACTTATCCATTGCAAATGCGGATGATAATATACAGCATGTTATTGTGTAATGTCCCAACAAGTAACATAATGTTAATGGTTGAGAAAATCGGACAATATTTAGGTGTTGTTATTTTTTAACATTTCTTGTTGCTTTAATGTTGAGCAAATGAATTGTGAGCTCAGAAGTATTGCTGACCTGTAAGTAGCAGAAATGACCATCATTAATAATCATCTTTCTTTAGGGTTTGACGCAACAATGCAAAAAAGTGTTCATATCAACGGTGTTCATCTAACGTTCAGAAATAAATGCAAGGTTATTGCTATCAAAGTAGTGAATCTAGCAAAATAATTGTACAGCAGGTAGTAGAACTTGTTAAATAAATGTAGAGCGAGTAGTGGAACTTGCAAAATAAATGTACAGCAAATAGCGGAACTTGCAACTTTTTTGATAGATGGCTCTGGCTTATGTCCACGCTGTGTCTATTGTTAACAATGATTTGTATTTAGTTTCATTATTGGAATCATATAATATTATAATAAGAACTTATTAATATTCATTCGAGCCTGTTTGACACAATACTCTTGACAGCCATTGCAACCGAGGTAATCAAGGCGAGCAAGAGTAGCAGCACTTTTTTTTATAAGAAAAGTCAACGAAAAAAGTCAACGAAAAAAGTCAATGAAAAAAGTCAACGAAAAAAGTCAACGAAAAAAGTCAACGAAAAAAGTCAACGAAAAAAGTCAACGAAAAAAGTCAACGAAAAAAGTCAACGAAAGTGTATGCAAATATAAAACTTACGCAAACTTCAATTTATGCAATGTTAAAAACATACTAAAGCATATATCAAGTTTTTTAATTTTACTTTCACTTGGAAATTGCATTGCGGCAACATCTTAAAATTTGATATGTAGCACTTATTTCCATTTGATAAAGTCTCTTCTATCTTATATAGTTTTAAAATTTTCTATAGACAATATGCAATATGTTGAGTGGTTAATACGCAAGGCTCATAGGGCAGAAAGTCTAGGTTGGATTCCTACCACCAACATTTTTTTAATTTTATTTAATCTTTTTCGATTTTTCTAAAATACAAAGTAAAACGCTTTTGAAGAAGAAAGTTTGTTTTGAAAGAAAGTTATTTTGTTTTGCATTTTAAATAACAAAAATTAAAAGAAACACCAACTGATGATTTGAACTTGCCACACAGCAACCTTTACTTTTTTTAAACAGTTTTTTTTAAAAGTTAAAAATACATATTAGAGTAATAAGGAAATTTAAAGTTTTACAGCTATTTTACCACACCCCCAATAAACATTCTAAACCAAGTGCACAACAATGACAGAATTTAGATAACCACCAAAATAGTATTATACTGCGTATAATATTAGAAGAGTCAACTTGGATGCTTTTAACTGAAAATGCATGAGACATTGTAGATGCGCACACTGTGAGTTTTTTGTAGTTCCTATTTTATTTTTATAAATTTCTGAAATAACTTTGAATCTTCTATTACCATTATAAATGATGTAATTGTTCAATATACTTTTATTTATAAATAGTAAATATTTTTTAACTTTTATTTATAAATTTTAACTTTTTAATCTGTTTTTAAAGTTACTAAAGTTTTTAAATTTACTAAAGTTGAATTTTTTAATGTTTTAGTTAACAAAACATGTTTTAAAGGTGATATATTGAAATTCTGCCTTGACAGGCTGGTAATTTTATAGAAGTTTAAGATGACCTTATTTTAAATGTAAGTATATTTTTTTATTTTATTGGTTTTGAATAATTTTATGGTAGATATTCATGTTTTATATGAATCTCTTTATTTAGTACAGTGGTATCGTCTGGTGGCGATATTTGGGTTAGATTTTATAAAGTTCAATTTACTTTTAATTTACTCTTAAAAACATTACATTTGTTTGTTTTTTTTTACTCAGTGTTTAGAATTGAATAATAATATTTTGTTTATTTTAGTTTATATTATAGTATTATTTATATTATTGTATTATTATATTGTAGGTTTTAATTTTTCATTTACCTTTATTTTTAAAACTGATTTAGAAAAAAAATTAATATATTCTTAATATTATTGTATTATTCCTAATATTAATATGATTGTATTATTCTATTTTATGAGATACTTTACTAATAGTTTAATTGCTTTGAATTGTTTTTAATTTTCAATTTTGATTGTTTGTATGTTCTTGTTATTTATTATAGCAAATAAAGTTTAAGCATTCCCAGCAACAATAGCTGCTGCAACACCCTTATCTGTAAGTGGTAAATAAATGATTTGTAGGTTTTATAATTAAGTACGAAACTAAAATATCATTCAGCTATTTCAATTGTTACTTTTGTTATTTTTACCCTTATCTTATGAAGCGTTTGTACACTATTTAAGTTAATAATAAGGGCCCACATCTTTTAGTGTACTTAGGGTGTGGGCCCAGAATAGGGGAAAAAACATTTTCCCTCATTTTATTAAAGGGGAAGAGATTACCTTTACCAAAAGTTAAGTGGGAGGAGTTAGAGCATGCAGGGGAAAACACATAACTACATCTAGAAATAGGAAATGCAGTTGAATGTTTTTAGCTTTGTATGTATATTTTTATTGATTTTTTTTTTGTTAATGTTGTTTGTAAATAAATAAATTTGTAAAAAAAGACCAATTCTTTTTTTTTTTAATATTAACTTATGTTTATAAAAAATTTTTGTTGAAAGGATATACATTCTGTTTTTACACTTAATACCATCAAAATTTTATTCAGCAGAACATGTAAAATTTTAATATTTTGCATGTTCTGGTGTTTTGCTGCTGTGACAGTGGTTATGATTCTCCATGTCAAAATAACATTTTGACATGGAGAATCATAACCACTGTTAAGATATGTGAATACAGTTAATAATTTTCATAACAATCATTGAATTAGGGGGTATCTAATAAGTATTTATAATATATTCGTAAAGGAACTTAAAAATCAATTTTTCACTTTGTATGTTTTTTATCGATATATCCTTATCTGTTCATGAAAACATTAATGATCTTAATTAAAAGGATTGTATTTTTTCTAAAAATAAACATTTTATTATATTCTTTTTTTATAATTTTTTTATTTGTTTTGATAATTTTACCTTTATTACCTCAAGACAGTAGAATTCTTTTTCATGTTTAACTGCAAATAATAGGTATTACAAACACTTTAAATTTAGTTGTTTTTTTATTTCTTTAGTTTTACTTTGGTGCTCTACCAACCATCATAAGTTTACTTTGTCCACTGTTAAAATATGGTTTTAACTGAGTATACATTAACTATTTAAACTTTACTATGTTGATCATTAGTTTATAGTTTAAAAAGAAACTAGTTTGTGGCAATCAAGGTAAGAATAATTTTATTTTCTGGGCAAATTACAAAATTTGTTAAACCGATAAGTATTACGTTTTTGTTCTTTTGTGAAATAGTTAAGTCTTTGCAATAAATGTCTTTTCTTACAGATTATGATTGATTTTAAAAATGCTCTAGAAAAAACATCAGCAACAAGTAAATTGGTCTGTAGTGTGTTTTTACTTCTTTTATTATATAATTTTTTTTTTCATATTAGATATATCTTGTAATACTTTTTCAGAATATTGCAGAACAAATAGAGGACCCAAATATGGCACGTAAGGTGTGAGCCCAAATTTAGGGCTAAAGTGCCCCTAAGCCTTTTTTTTTTAAAAGGGAGTGTGGATCCTGTAAAGAGTAAAATACGAGGACTGGGAGCAGTGAGAAATTAATTCACCACATCTATAATTGGTATTTTTGTTGTAGGTTAATCTACCAACAACAAAAATAGCAAATCTTTTGTTCCATTTTCTTAGCAACTTATGCTTTTTTTATTTGTTAAAAAGTTTTATATTTTTTTCTTTTTCTAAAAAAGAATGTTTTGCTAATTGTAAATAAATATATAAAATTATATACTTTAATTTTTAATAATTATTTCATAGCATTTTATTATTTTAGTAAAAGTGTGATAAATATAGCAAGGGAGGAACGGTATGGAACAGAATTACCAAGACCCGTATTTTATGGGTCTGACCAGCTAGTTTTATACATTATTCATTAACTAAAAGCCAAGGTTAACAGGGAGTGTTCAACTATTACCCCCAAAACTTTCAATCTAACTCAAAAAATTAACCTCTCCTATATGGTGGCAGTCCGAAAGGAAATTTGTTAATTTCCATATGCAACTTTTAGCATATGAAAATTAACAAAATTATTGAAATAACTTTTTTGATTAAAAATCTCATTTTTTGATGGTAATGGTGGTAATTTATTGCCCCCCCCCCCTAGCACTCTGGACACACCCGATGATATTAAAAATTGGTACTAAAAATATCATAAACTTTTGTGGAATTGTTCGACTTTGAGAACTTATTCCCTTTCAAAATATTGAATTGAAGCTCTTTTTAATGGTATATATCAACCTAGAATTTAATCAATTTAAAATTTTCATTCTACATACCTAATTATGATTATGCAAATAATATTTTGTTTTGACAATTTGATCATGACTTTTAACATGTTTTTAAAATTTAAAATTGTGCTGAGAAAACTCACCTAGACTTAACTAAAAACAAACTTTATTTTAAAAAAAGAAAAGAAATCTTAACTAAAAAAAAAAAAAAATTTGACTAAAACTAAAACACCAAAACCAAAAATATAAATCAACTGAAATAAAATTTAACAAACTAAATCACTAAGTTTATTTAAATCAAGTTGTTAATTATGTTTGGAATAATAAAGTTTAAATCTTTTATCATTACAAATGTTTATATAATATTATTGGAAACCCTTACAATAAAGGAACAATTTATTTTTAATGATTGTTTAAAAAATATTTGCACCTAAATTTAAATTATAGTGTTTTTTTTTTACTAATTTAAAAATATAAGTTTTCTTGTAAATACACGCTTGTAAATAATTGTGCATTAAAAACCAATTCATGCTTTGTTTAAACACTTATAGATTGGTTTATTGCTTTTTTTAAATTTGTTTTAGAAGAATAACATTTATCAGAAAAAATACATCATGAAATAAATAAAAAAAACTTTATATAATATTCATTAATACTTTATATAAAAAATCATTAGCATTGTTTTGATACTTCATTAAGAAGTTTTTTGTTAAATAATCATAAAAGCATCAAAGCTTATTTAATTGCAACAATTTTCAAAAACATTAATCAATTTTTATTCACTTAAATATTTTATACCTTTCTAAGCGTTTTAACTTTAATGATTCATAAAGTTCATTAAAATAGACTTTCATTGTCTAAGAAAGTTGTCATTTATAAAAAATTTGTTTTTGTAAAAAACTTTTTTTTTCATATTTTCCATTTTTTAAATAATTTTTTTTTATTTTTATTTATAAAAACTTTAATTTAATACTTTACTACAGGAATTTATTATCTATGTTTGTGATTTTTTTTATAGTTATTATTTTTTTCAACATCATTACTTCCAACAAGGCTGCAAGCAACAACTATTAGAGTTAGAAGTTACTGTAAGAAAAAAGATGAGATGATTTAAAGAGCAAGACAACAACTAACCCTAACCCTAACCGATTTAATTATTATATATTATATTTCATATTTTTATTCATTTATTTACAAAAAAAATACTTGGATAAGCTTTACAATATTTAAATTTAACCCTAACCCTCTTGTATTTCTAATCTTCAATAAAATTTAAGATTTATAACATCTTGTACAATCGCATCTTGTATTTCTAATCTTCAATAAAATCGCCAACCAAAAAAAATATTTTAGCCTGATCAATTTAGACAGTTTAATGAATTAATTAATAAGTTTGAGGATATTACTGAAAGCCTTGCTCTTGGTAGTTCTCCATTCTTGAAGTATGATGATCATGTAGTTTATATAAATGGTGTCATAGTAGTTTACCTATTCCAGGAGCTGCAGACTGCATTTGCATAAACAACAAAATATACAATAAATTAAACTACAAAGGTTCACTTTTGGTCTCTCTGGTTAAATAGTTTTGTCATGGGAGAGATTTTCAACTATTTTGTAAAACCATGCTTTCTGATTATCTTATCTACATTAAATCACAAACAATTTTTATCTGTATTAAATGATTTACATCTAGTTGAATGTGTAAAGAAAATTTTCAAAAAAAAATGAAAAAAATTTTCAGCCAATATTATTATTATTATTCACTGATGTTACACTTCTATGCAATCAAAACAATTTTTACATAAAGTATTTTTTTTACCATCAATATTATTAGTAATATTGATATTGATGCGACTGGTGAACTGTATGTTTTATACTAGTTGGTCTGGAACAAAATGTCCTATATGTGCTTAAACCATTACCTGAAAAAACAAGTCTGAATGGTTGAAAGGGAAACTTAGGAAAAGTATATTCGTATTCTAACTGCATGTGAATTTAATGTTAGAGTTATAATCTGTGACAACTATTCCTCATATTTTTTTTTGTTATAAAAAAATACTCTGGACAAGAAATCAATATGTTGATGGTTTGTTTCTTATTTACAACTCTAAAAAAATTTGCCCAAAACCTATAATTGTATGTGGTGAAAAAATTAAATGGAGCAAATTTCACTGCGCTTATGAAAAAATGTTGCTTATGATCCCGGGTTCATAAAGCACCACAAGTAGTTTTAAACAAATAGTATGTGGAATATTTTAGTTAATGGATTTGTTTCTGGTGATAAAAAAAACTGAATTTTTTAGTTTAATAGCACATTGGGATGAAGCTTGGCAATCAAAAAAGATATCAAACTACAAGAAATTTAAGGACTCAAACAGCTGCAGCATTAACTGTCATGCCTCATTGAGCAAGAAATTACCTAATAATGGATATAACTTTGTTTTAACTGAGAGATTTCAAAGTGATCCATTAAAATTTGGAGAAATATAGACAAATAAGTGGTAAAAGATTTTTTATTGGTTTTAAAGACATCACTATTTCTATTAATCACTATTTCTAAAAAAAAAAATTAAAAACCAAAAGTATTAACGAACGTTTTAACTTTGAAAGTACCACTCAAGTTAGTTTAAAGTTTAATTAATTGATTTAAAAATCTTTCTTCTTGATGTCAGTTTGATGCACTTTAGAATTCATGACAGTTACACCAGAAAGTAGGTGTTTATAATACTGGATATAGAGCAAAGAAAAGAAAATAACACTTTGATGCATAATGCAAAAAAATTTTTTTTGCTATTATTGTGACGTGCTATTATTGAAATGATGAAACCAATTCTGACCATACTTATCTGACAATTATTTCTAGGTGTAGTATCACTATCATTCAATTAGTTCTCAGTCCCAGATCCCAGTCGCAGATCTAAATTTATGAAAAGATACTAGTTTTTTTTAATTTTATAAATGATAAAGAAAATTAATCATTCAAATATGAAAAAAGTCCTAATTTTTTGCAACACTTCGATTTTGAAAACTGGCTTTCTATTTTTTAATATAAAATTTTTGGCCTTAAAATAAGCTATGACATTTTAAATACTTGAGAAATAATTGAAAAATGTAATGTAAGCGTAAACGTAATGTATTTTAATACTTTTATTTGTAATAGTTAAGATAAAGTAATAGTCAAAATGCAGCAGTTCAAGATAACATGATTAGGGGTCGTCCATAAATTATGTCAAGCATTTTTTGACCCCCTCCCCCCTCTTGTAATACATCCGTAATACTTTATTGACCCCCCCCCAAATATTATGCAACAATTTTGTACATCCTCTAAAAAAATTTTTAAGTTTATTTAGAAGAGGGGGAGGGGTGTGTGTGCAAAATTTTACAATACAAAACAATTTAAATATAATAATGTCTATAATTCTCAGAGCTTCTTTGAGTTAATTAGTTTTCTTTTAACTTGCAACGTAAGCGTGGTTGAGTGGATTCTGCTTCCCGCAAGTAAACCGAGGGTTCCAGGTTCACCTCTCGGTATCGAATGTTTTTTTTTTAAGTTAGTGCACACAGATTGTTTTTTTGTTGCTGCACACTTTTGTGCATCATCTAAATAAAGTTCTGCACTTGAACCATATAAATTCAAAGCACAGAACCTGCACTGGACAACAGCCATAACAGCACATTAACAGGCTGTAACTACTCCATTAACAGAGTGTACACATCGACTAAGTAAGATTTAGGCATAGTTGATTTTACAACCAATATGTAGACAAATCAACTGAGGGTTTTGGTTTGGTCAGATACTCTTTTAATTAAAAGAAAGTCTTCTCTAAAAAAAAAAAAGTTGCGCCACAAAATCGAGACCCCCTCCCCCTCGTAACAAATTGTCACAAAATCGCCTACACTTACCCCTTCCTCCCCCCCTAAGGGTGACATAATTTATGGATGACCCTATAATATTTTTTATAGTAATAAAAGTTATAAAAGTTAACCTGAAATTCCTTGTTTTGATATTTGTCGATAATAAATTTTTTTTTCCATTGTATTAGATGCAACCAATCGATAAATATGGCATGGTTTTTCTTGTCCATATCGATAAACCCTGAAAATAAAAATAGTAGTTGTTATCATTCATCCCCACCACCATCACATTACCATCATGCTGATGATAATGCTGCTGATTATGGTGATGATGCTGATACCATTAAAACAATATGTCTTACCTACAAACTGCTTGAGCATCATGACATGGATTCCATGAAACATCAAACACAACAACACGATTAGCTGCTATTAAGTTTATACCAAGACAACCAGCTCTATAATAATCAATGTATGTTACTATGTTATACAGAACATTAAACTTATAAGAGTTTATTTCAATAGTATGAAAACGCCTTATAAATTTGCAATATCAATACAGTATAAAATGAACCAACTTTTAACATAATCTAAAATATGCCTTTATAATGAAAAATTATTTTTTACCTGGTTGATAGCAAAAATATATTTGTATGTTTATTATCTTTACTATTAAAAAGTCTGATGAGCTTTTCACGTTCAAGAGTGCTTGTGCTTCCATCTAGTCCTTAAAAAAAAAAAAAAAACTAAATTTTAATCAATAAATATAGTAATAAATAAATAATTTAAAGATAAACAATAAAACATTTAAAAAAGAAAAATTTAAAATTGAAAGAGGAAAGATGTAAAAATGTAAAGATAAATTAATTAAAATTTAGCAAAAAAATTAAAACTTAATTCTTACGAATTTTTTTTTTTTTAATTTTACAATATGTTTTTAATAAAATTTGAAACAAAATTGTTCTCACTAAAATAATCACGTCCTTTTTTCCAGCAGTACTTTTTCTCATGATCACTTCCATTTTTGATAGGTATATTTTGAAGAAACTCTTCAATCGAATTTAATGTTAACAAGCTCTGACTATAACAATTATTTAAATGTAACTCATAATATTAATTAAATGTAATTCATAACTATTTTAATTATAATAAATTATTTATAACTATTACTATTGTAAGTCTCATTACCATTATTAATATAGTAAAACACAAAATAACACTTTTATTATATCATTATTTTAAATAGTTTTGTCCATAGGTAGTTTAAGGGTACTTTCTTTCCTTGTTTTTGTTAATATTACTTGTTTATTTGTATAAATTCCTTTTTTTTAAATGTGTGTATATATATATATATATATATATATATATATATATATATATATATATATATATATATATATATATATATATATGTATTTTATGTATTGATACTATTTTTATGGTTTTATTGATTATCTATTGATTTATATGATTATTTCTGACTTTCATTAAATTTATATACTGTAATAACATTTAAATATAAACAATTATATTATTTTAATATAACTTTTTTAACTGTTTTATATTACTTTAAAATTATTCCTTTATATTATGTCACATTATTATATAAGTATGAATTTATTATATTATCTTATATTATTTTATAGTTATGTTTAACATTTTCATCAATGATTTTACCTGAAAATAAGCATCTTGTCACCACGAGCCATACTTTCTTGTATAATTTTGTTAAGAACAAGAAATTTACCGCTGTTTTCCAGTTTACCAGGAACATACATATAAGAGTTGAACAATGGCCCAGCCTACATTAGGAGATTTTTAATCAAGAATATACTTAAAAGAACTATAATAAAACTTTTGGGTCAACAAGAACACAAAAAACATTAATGCAAAAAATCAAAACACAACAAAACAATATATAAAAATAAATCACAATCACAAAGCCACGTAGTGCAAAAAAACAACAACAGACAGTAATTTACAAATTAAAACATAACTTTTTGATAACACACAATAACTTGTTATTAATAACATTATAAACAATTTTAAATGTTATAATAATAAATAAACTAATAAAAGTATTTAAATAATTATGTTATAAATATTATTTATATTTATATGTTATTGTATGTTTATATATATATATATATATATATATATATATATATATATATATATATATATATATATATATATATATATATATATATATATAAAACATGTTTTAAAAATATTTACTTAATCATTTGTAGTGAAAGAACATTTATATGTAAGTTATATCATACACACCTAATCCTATTTCATAAAAAAAGTTGGAATTTTCTCATTAAGATTATTTAACTGTTTAAGGTTTACTTCAAAAACTAATTTATGATATATATTCATTAAGAAAACTAAAAAAATTAGGTTTTAAAAACTTTTTAGTACTAAAAGTTAAAATAAATAGAATTAAAGAAAATAATTTTAATTCAAAATTAAATTTAAATACAAAAAAATATATTTAAGAAATTAATGAAAACTTTTCCTTTCACAAAATTTTTTCGATTTCCTTTAAAATAAATACTTTTTCAAGATTTTTATTGAGTTAAAAAATTCAATTTTTTCTTATTTCATGTAAAAGATTAGAACAGATTACATTAGCACACCTCCTAAGATTCAGGAAGTGAATTAGAAAATTGCCCTATTACTGAATCACAAACATTAAAGATGGTGACAAAAAATATTTGCTAACAAATGTTATATATTAAATTAAAGATATTCATAATTTCAATTCAATATATAAAAAACGGAAAACAAAAAAAGGTATAAAACAAAATTGTATAGTAAAAAAAAATTTATCTTCATGATATATGTTGTATAACATATATTTTTTAACTATATGTTTTAATTCTAAACATTTAATAAGTTTATCTAGCCCAAGAGATGTTGCTATTAAAAATTGAAACAAAAGAATAACCCTTTTTTAGGAGGCATGAGATTCAAAATTTTATCAATTTAAGAGACAGCATTTATGTAACTTCAATCAAAAATAAAATTTAATTGAATGTTTAAAGCATGTTTTTAATGGTTTGAACATTTTTCATTATACTAAGACTTTTTTTTTTTTAAAAAAAAGAATTTCCACGTGCACCACTAATTGCGTTCTAATATTAATTTTTCATGTGCATCTTAATAATGTTTTTTATTTCATTAATTTTGTTTGACAAAGTTGTTTTAACTGCCCATTCGCGTGATTCAACTATAAGATTTAAAAAATTATACAAGAGCATATGAAAATGAAAGAAATGTAATTTTAAAACTCATTTTAAATTGAGAAGAAGCGTGCTTCAAAATGCAACAACAAAGTTTAGAAAATGGGTCAGGGTAACAACATCAGTTTTTGTCATGTCTAATAATATCTGTCCAACATCTGTCTGTCCAATATCTGTCCAACAACATCTGTAAATACAATGAAGTGTAATAACATCTATCCAAGAACCTCTTCATTGGTGTCTTAAAACACCTGTGCAAAAATTAAAAGAATATTACAGATGTTGTTAGATCTTTTAAATTACCAAAGTGTAATAACATCTGTACAGCTACATCTGTAGAATCTACAGATATAGTTACATCTTTTAAATTATCAAATTGTAGTGACATCTGTGTAACTACATCTGTGGATTCTACAGATGTAGTTATATCTTTTAAATTATCAAAATGCTATAACATCTGTGCAGCTACATCTGTAGATTTTTAAGATAAAGTTATTTTTAAATGAATTAACTAATGCATTATTTTAACCAGATGTAGTTACATAAATGTTTTTTTTCAGATGTAACTAAATCTGGAGAAAATTTTTTCTGATGTTATTGGGCTTGCAGAAAAATTACCAGATGTAGTTACATCTTCCTAAAGATGTTGTTAGGAGTTGTTGAACTTTCAGATGATATTGGACAGATGTTGTTAGAGTAAAAGAAAAATACAGATGATCTTGGACAAAAGTGTACAGATGATCTGGGACTACTCCACAGATGTTATTGGAAAGATGTAGTAATCTTTTACCTAAAAAATCAGTACAGTAGCACTTCGAAATATTATATCGTGTATGTTGGCTTCTTTTTATTAAGTTTGGTAAAATTATATAACACACCGTAGTGTACTCATTGTTAAATGAAGTGTAAACTACTTTAAATGCTCTTTAAAGTTTACATTTAAATAATCGCAGGGAGTAAAATCTTTATAGATCAAAATATAGTTTTATTTACAAACACACTTTTGTAAGTAACAAACTGTCCGGTCATCTTGCCAGGCTACTGACAGGCTTTTTTTTAAACTTCAGTCGCCCTTGGAGAAAACGAGTCATCCTGTGCCACTGGACAACCATCAGAGTACACCCCTGTCAGCTTATTTATATTGTTATAAATATTGTTATAAAAAAACTCAAATTTATAAAAAAAACTCAAATAAATTAAAAAAAAAAAAGATCAAATTAAAAAGGCAGAAGCAACTATTTTTCAAATCAAAAAAAAAAACTTTTAAAATCTTAAAAAACTATAAATTATTATAAAAGATACATAAACAAACATATGATATAAAAAAGTTTAAAAAATATTATTCATACCCAGCTCGAAAGATTTTGTAAAATATCTTCCATTGCAGAACTGATTTTATTTTCTTCATTCAGTTTGTTGATGCTTTCATGTGTTGGTTTATTAACACGTTTCATTTTTATTGAATCATCCACAGCAATATCATCTTCGTCACATAGTATTTCCTGAAAAAAATTTGATTTAATAATCTTTAAAGGTTTTCTGAAAAAATTTGAATTTAATAACCTTGAAGAAAACTTTAAAGAAAATGCTGCAAAAAAATAACAAAAAAACATTTGTTGCAATATTAAAACTAAGGAATATTACAAAAGAAAAACTATATATTAAAAAGATTAAAAAAACAAATAAAAAAAAAACATTATTATCAAATGATTATAAGAAAAATTTTCTTCTTAATAACTTCATTTCCAGTTTCTAAATAAAAGCTAATATTCCATCAATAAATCTTAATCATCAAATCATCAACTTAAAAAATAAACCTAGTTACCAATTGTTTTCCTTGTTGGTTTGCACAGACAGCTTTATACAAGATATCTGGATGGTTCCAAATCTGAATTCAAAAATTAATATATATATATATATATATATATATATATATATATATATATATATATATATATATATATATATATATATATATATATATATAAATATACAGATATATATTATAATTTGTCTATCAAAAAACATATATATACATATATATATATTAGAGATGGGAAACAAACCAAACCCGAACCGAACGAATCAAACTAGAACCTTAAATACGACCGAACTGAACCGAACCCGAACTTTACTTGTTAACAAACCGAACCCGAACTTTAAAATTCTTGAAGACAAACCAAACCGAACAAACTTTTCTTACCCTAACTAAACCATAAAGAGATTTATAGTATACACTACTATACATAACATAACACATAATATAATACTTAACATAAGTCTACAATACATAAAATAATACTATTTTGTTTACGGTCAGTCTGTAAGATCAATGGTTCAGACAATGACAGTATGCGCAATTCGAAGGCAGCTATTCTTTCCAGCTTGATTAAAAAAAAATTCATACTTTGCATGAGCTACTAACATATATTGTTCTTTCTTACAAATTTTTCGTCAATGCAGAAGATCGCAGTTTTGTTTATTCAAAGATGCGTAGTATGGTAGACAAAATTATAATTTCTTTAACTCCTCAGATGATACACTAGGACTCAGACAGTACAGATATGGACAGCTTTAGTGAATGCAGTCATTCAAATCAACTGTCTCCTTCAAAAGAGTAAAGCTGATGCTGAATTGTATGATTTATAGGCAGCATTTAAAACAGCTACTCCATTGTCTAAGGCTGGCAGTAATGACACAAGACATGAATTTGACAAATACTTGCGCAAATTTATGAGTTAAAGGATAAACAAGGACCAAATCTATTTCATAAAATTCTCTGGAACTAATAAAGTCTCTGAACTGAAATTTTCAAGGGTATATTAATAAAAGGACAAATAACATAAATAATCTAAACCTATAAACCAAAGATGGAAATTAGTTTTAATTTTAGTTATAATGCATCTAGGACAACATTCACAACTATTTGCCCCAAAAATGATCTAAAAAAAAGGTTCTACTAGATTTAAATGTTTGATTGAGGTTCAAATTGCAGTCATACCCAATCTTAAACTTGGGAAAATTTCAAACCGTTTTGTCAACAAAATCTAAAAACTTTTGGAAAACAATGAGCACAAAAGTAAATTTTTTAATTTTTAAAAAAATGCATATAAAGATAAAAAAAAAATAAAAAAAAATAAAATTATTAAAAAAATAAGTTATTCTATATTTGGTTATACTAGCCATCAGGCTAAATATATTTTCTTTATTAAATTAGTTTAAATAACAAAATGTACTTCTAGAAAATATGCTCTTTAGCGACCGTTGCTATACAAGCTTCAAAATAAACAACCATTGTAACCCAAAATAATTGAAAAGTTTATGCTTTTGAACTTGTATAAGTATTTTTTTAAACCCGAATTGGGCTTAAGACCGAACTGAACTCGAACATTAGATTTAACCAGACCGAACCAGACCTGAACTTTAAAAAAAGGGTTCGATTCCCATCTCTAATATATGTATATATATAATATATATATATATATATTATATATATATATATATATATATATATATATATATATATATATATATATATATATATATATATAATATATAAAAAGTGTCTGAATAAAAAAAATATATAACAAAAATTGCAAAAATGTTTACCTTTACACATAAACTAAATGTTTTTATTGGATTCATGCTTTCATAACAAAGTGTAGTATCAATTAGTTTTTTATAAAGAGCTTTTTGAACTGGAGATAGTCTGATCACTAATACATTCTCTTCCTTAGGAGGAAGTGCTGTTTTAAGAACATTATGACCACGCCTTTAACCCCATAAAAAAAACAAAAACAAAAAAAATTAAATAAAGTCAAAGATAAGAACAACACACAATAAAGGTATTAAAACATGTCATTTAATTTTATAATAGAATAATGTAATTTAATAAACATGGCACCCCAAAAAATATTAGGTAAAATTTATTTAAAACAGTTATTACAATCATTAAGTATAAAGTGTTTATAAAATAATAAATTAAATGTTAAATTATAAATAGTAAATTAAATATTGAATTTATTTAATTAAAACAATAAAATTATAAATAAAATATTAAATGTACCAAATAAATTTGATTTATTTGAATTAAATTTGTTCAAATTAAAATTATAAAATAATATATAATATATTAAATGTAAACAATAAACTTTAAATTCTTTTAACAGCAATATTATTAATATTAAATTTATTTCTTCAAATTGTTCTAGAAGACTTAAAACTATTTAATGATTATATGATTGATCATGTGATTAAAATTCAACAACATTTGTACTTTTAGGTGACAAATAAATCCCTCTCCCCTGTTCATCAATAACAATTTTTTTTTCAAGCAAAAATGTGTTGGTTTTATGCTGATTGAAATGACAACAACCTACTTTACCTTGCATAAATTTTTTTTAAATGTTCCTGTCCCATAAAAATGCCCACTCCATTTATTTAAAACCTAAGAGTACATGCTTATCTACAAGAAAAAAATAAAAAGAAACTAGAAACAAAGTACCTTTGAACAAAGCCTTTCAAGAGACTATACAAAACATGAGCTCTCTGTCGCATCAAATGTTTATCCTGTAAGAAAAAAGCTGTCAACAGAAAGTCATCAAATTTATAAAAATAATTTTACTCGACATGCAGAAGTCTTTTATCATAACTGTAAAATTTTGAAATTTTTATACAACTATTAAAAATTGGTATACACAAACTTTTACAACCTTCTTTCCAATCCATCCAGACATTAGCATTATGAGTATTTTTATTGTAATGTTAGCTCTAGCGCAAGTTTATAACCCAAGTTTACAACTAGTATACTTTTATAATTACTCCTACTCTTAAGTAGGAGTTACTTTTTAGCTCCTACTCTTAACCAAAATTAAATTAGAAGTAAGAACTGTATATATGATGTATGTATAATATTTACACTTTTTAATTAAATTTATCTCCCAAGAGCTCCAGAGGCTACTACAGGCTCCAGAGACTACTAGTTAAAAAGGCTACTCATTTAAGTACTCAATAAATACTTCATTCAACAACTTTTCTTCAGAGAAACTTTCTAAAGACTTAAAACTTCATTAAGTCAGTCCACATTTCCATTTATTTACGGTCCATTTTTTTATGTAGTTTTGCCTACTTTAGCATTTTTATTATTTTTTTATAAATTTTAACAAAAATTTGATGAAATTAAAATTTTTTTGTTTAAAATACGTTTTCTTATAGTTTGACTTTTATTAGTGTTAGAAGTTAAAATTGTATTGATTGTCAGAAAAATAGGAAAGTGGTCTGATATATCTGATTTTATAATGCCTCCTTGTATGTCATTGTTATATACATCTGTTGTTAAAATATTATCTATTAGGGTGGTTATATGCATTTTAATCAAAATACTTTTATGTTTATTAAATTATCTAATAATGCAAAAACAAACATTTAAAAGTTATATATTTATGTGTGTATATATATATATATATATATATATATATATATATATATATATATATATATATATACAATTATTTTATAAACATCAATTAATACGAGTTTCTCTCGATACAAAATTTATTTTTATTTTTATTAAAGAAATTTTCGCTGGATTGTTGTGACCAGCATCTTCAGCTTTAAAGTTTGTTTTTTTTGCATCTTATTTTTAAAACGGCAGTTTTATATATATATATATATATATATATATATATATATATATACACTCCAAGTCAGTGTTTACGGGGACATATTTTTTTTTGTTACCACTATATTTTTTTTCTTTCTTATTTTATACTATTTTTAACTTTTATTTTATTTCTATTTTTATCTATACATATTTAAATTTATTATTTTATTTTAAAAATATATTTTTTAATATTTATTTTTGTTATTTTTATTTATTTATTGTGTATTATATTTAATTTTCATTTTCATCTATTTACAAAAACGATTAATTACAGTAATATAACCATATTTAAACCTTGCCATGACCCTAACCCTAGGTCTGACCTTGATGCTGACCCAAACCAAACCCTCAGTCGATGTAGCAGCACTCCCTTGCGAGTCAGGCTATTTGATAGACAATCTATATACTTTTCACTCTATAAAAGTTGCTTACGGGGACATTTAAAAAAAAAAAAAACAATGCTTAACCTTTGGAGCTAAACCTTTGGAGATTTGATAAAAAAGAAGAAAAATTTTACAACGAAATTGGAAAATTAAAAAACGAAAATGCTTTACTGATGAGAGAAAATGCTGAAGTTACTAAAGCAATTAATATTATGAACAAGTTGTTAAGGAATCAAATGACTTAAAAGTAAAACTCAATAATTATAACAAAGGCAACATGAATCTAAAATGCACCGAAATTATTCAAGATAAATTAGCAGAATTAGAAGATAGGAGGAGGAACAATCTTTGTTTTGATGGCTTTGACGAAAGAGAAGAAACATAGCGAATCAAAGGTCAAAGAGTTCTTAAAGGAGAAACTCGGAATTAAAAACAACATTGCAATTGAAATAGCACACAGGACTGGGAAGAAGCACAAATCTAGGAAAAGCACGAATCTAAGAAAAGAAGAAGAACTATCGTGGTAAAGTTTCTTAACTATAAAGATAGAGAAATCATGTTAAATGAATATAAAAAAAGAAAACTATGGAACAAAAAAATATATCTAAACGAAGACTATAGCAATTACACAATCAAAAAAAGACAACTTCTATTTACAAAAGCAAACTTGTAACGCATGCCTTAGAAGTCTAAGAAATTTTTTTAAATCTTATTTAGTACACTAAAAATGATAACAACAAAAAATAAAAATGGAGGACTATGAATCACTTATTTTCAACTTTAAAAACAAATAAATTGGGTCTGATGAAAACACAGATCCAGATGTTGATTATTTTAATGACTTATAAATAGATTGTTTTTATCATTAAGCTACTGACTTAAAAGAATTTCTTTTAAGTCAGTAGCTTGGCAATGAAAACAAAAAATTCAGAATTGTCCGCATAAATTTAAGAAGTATGAACAAAAATTATGAATATCTTCGACATTTTATAGAAGAAACTAAAAACTATTTTGATATTATTTGTTTAACTGAAACTTGGTGTTCACAAAATGAGCTTAATAATAACTCCATCTTCCTTGTTTTGAAACAATTTTATTAGAAAGACAATTGAATAAACGCGGCAGAGGAATTCTGATTTACGTAAAACAAAACATTGTGCATAACATTAGGAATGATTTGTGCGTTTCTGGTCGTGATAAAGAAATCGTTACAGTTGAAATTTTAAACAA
>NC_088926.1:3290000-3310000 GCF_038396675.1 Hydra vulgaris | reverse complement strand
AAACATTTGTTGTAATTTTATTGAGTTAAAGTGAACATAACAATTGTCTACATGTATCATGAAAGGTTTTGGTTCACATGTATAAATAGTAGCTATAGTAGGGTTTTTCTTTCTATATTCTGTAGAAACGCTTCTGCTATAACAACCATTAAAGACAAACCTATAGGACCTGAATTAGATATTATTCAGATTTTGTTTTCATATAAAAAAAAGCAAGTACTCAATGAAAGTTCTATTTGTTAGTGTAAGCCTACAAGAGAAAGTTTTGTTCGAGTTTTTAAGTTGTCGATGTCTTTATTCAATATATCAATAACTGGAATAGCTTCGCCAATCGGCATGTACGGATATTAATTATCTATATCAAATAAAACTTGAACATCATTGGGATCAATTTTCCTTTGCCTGGGTTGATTAACAAAACTATTCAAATTAATAAGTCTATTTTTGTTTTTATTTAGTGTTGTTTGAATGATATTAACAAGGTATTCAAATGTTTCATATGGTTTTGCCCTACAATACCAAAAAGATGCATCGCTTAAATTTAAAGAACAAATTAAAAATAGCAGAATTATTGATCATGAGCTAACATCCACACTTACTACCAAATTTCAAAAATAATTGTGTAAATTAAGAAAAGAGGATAGACACAACTACACACTAAAAAATAAATGTAGAAATTTTTAGTTAAGGTAGGATATGTGATATACCCTTAGTAAGGTATAATTTTTTACCTTATAAGGTAGAAAATTATACCTTTAAGTTAGAAAATTGTATGACAAATAATTGTTTTTAATATAATTTTCTAGCCTAAAAGGTAGAAAATTATACCTTACTAAGGGTATATCACATATTCTACCCTAAGGTAGAAATTTCTGCCTTTTTTTTTTAGTGTGTACATACTTTAAAATGTATCCATCAGATTGTGTGCCACCTATAATATATGAAATGTTTAAGGCACACAAACCCGAAAAAAGATTACCCAATGTCTCTTGTTGTATCAACAATCAACACACTACCATAAGTATCAAGCACTAAAAAAATAGTATAAAAGGAAAATGGGCCAGTTTGAGAGCTACTAAACATTTGAAATAATTTCAAGATATGTTTGACTGGTTACATCCCAAAGCATATCTATTGTTCCAGAATATTATATTTGAAAAATTTGAGAACCACTTGAAATTTTGTTATGCTTTTTTTAATGTTATCTTTTTAACGACTTGTTTTTATTGAAACTATTTTCTTAGTAACAATTATTATTTATTATACCTAGTGACGCTGAGCACAATAGATCAGTGAAATATTAAAGAATTTATATTAAAATAAAAACAAATATATTTTTTCCAAAAAGTTTATATGCAGCCATATTTAATGAACTTTACATACCTTTTATTGTAAAACAAGAAAATGACTCAAAAATTATATATATATATATATATATATATATATATATATATATATATATATATATATATATATATATATATATATATATATATATAGATCTATAGTTTGTTGGCTTTGGGAAGAGCGGAAGGAAAAAAGTGATTCTTACGCCAACATATACGTCACTTTTAATTACTTTTAACTTTCGTCCAACATTTCCGTGTTGGACGAAAGTAAAAACCATTAATTTAATTACAAATTAATTGTTATATAAAAAAACCACAAAAACGCAAATTTAATTGACCGGAATGTTTTTAAAAACATTCTGAATGTTTTTAAAACATTCTGAATGTTTTTAAAACATTCTGAATGTTTTTAAAACATTCTGAATGTTTTTAAAACATTCTGAATGTTTTTAACAATATAAACAATGTTTTTATTTTTATTTTTTTTAATAAAATGTTTTTATTTTTATTTTTTTTATTAAAATGTTTTTATTTTTATTTTTTTTACTTTAAATCATGCGCGGAGTGTTGCTACATCGACTATCTTATAGCCTTACTCGCAAGGGAGTGCTGCTACATCGACTGACAAATAGCCTGACTCGCAAGGGAGTGCTGCTACATCGACTGACAAATAGCCTGACCCGCAAGGGAGTGCTGCTACATCGACTGAGGGTTTGGTTGGGGCAGGCAGTCTGTCATTATTAAAAAAAAAAAATTCCGGTCTTGAATTTTAATTTTTACTTTTTGTCAACAAAATATGGAAAAAACTCTCTGACAACATCTAAGGGTTATATATATATATATATATATATATATATATATATATATATATATATATATATATATATATATATATATATATATATATATATATATATATATATATATATATATATATATATATATATATATATATATATATATTGATAGTTATTTTTTATTATAATAATAAAACTAAATCACAAAAGAGTGTTTAATATAAAAAAATAATTTAAGAAAATATTTTAAATAGAGTGACTTTTTTTTTAAGTTGCAGTATAAACAACTTGAAATTATTAATAAAATAAATTTTGAGTAAAAAATATTTGAATCAAGTAGATAAATTTGATGAACGTTAGCAGCTTTTTTCTCTTTTTATAAATTGAAAAAGTGAGTTAAATTTGAGGGAAAGTTATTACAACATTTTAAACAAAATAAATCCGTATTTTTGTTTAAAAAGATTCTTTGAGATTACATATATGATTTAAGTAAAAAAAATTACGGACTTAAAAAACCATTCAAATGCTATTTTGTCACATGCACGTCTGCAAAAATTAGGTTGTGTCAATGAAACTTAAAGATAAAAATTTTTAATTACAACTATGAAATTAAGTTAGAGGTTATTAGGATTTTTTTAGAAATTCTTTATTATGTGAACTTTTTATCGCTCTTCAAAAAAAAAAGGTTAAAAAGTTTATGCTAATATAATTAACATTATATTACGCATTATATTAATACTATATTAACTTATAATTATAGTTTAAAAGCTGTTGCATCACTGAACCCATCAATGGGATAATTGGCATTTAAAAAAATATTGTGGTAAGGAAGTTAAAATATCATCCAAAAGTTCAGATTTGATTGTGGGATCTGGTCGAATAAATTTTGTATTTTAATATTGTGAAGTGCTATCAGTAAATTATTTGATCATTTTTGCATTTTCTTATAAAGTTGTACATTTTTAAGAAATGGAATCCAAATTACAAGTAAGTAAAAAACATTATGCAGAATACCAAGCTAATTATGTTTCTCTGAATTTTGATAAAAAAGAAAGAAATGTCTAGAGAAAGATCTAAGAGATATTGGTAAAAATTGAAAGCTGATCCCAAGCCAATTCAAAAAAAAATCGAAAGCTGATCCTAATAAAAAAGCAGCTTATGCTACTAAAGCAAAACTAAGAGTTGTAAAAAGTCGTACTCTAAAAAGAAAACTTATCAATCAATCTCAAAGACTAAGCTCATCTTTTAAAAATGTTCAACAAGGAGGAAAGACATTTAAAAAAGTTTTAAAAGCACTACCAAATTCAAAGAAACACACAATCAACAAAAAACATTTGTTATTTATATTATATGCTAGAAGAACCTTTAGTGTTATTCAAGGAAAAGCATCAGCACATCAAAACTGTATTCAGCAAATTTTGCAACTTTCGTCCACACAATGTAAAATCTGTTACAAAATTTAAGCATAATGTTTGGGTTTGTAGTTTGCATGAAAATATGTGATTCGCCTTAGATACATTAACAAAACCAATTCAAGTGTCTTCGATCAAAGTTGGATCTGAAATGATAAACAAAATTGATAATGAACTGTACACATGATTGTGCCTAAGACAAATGTGTTGCATGCAAAGGTATGAAACAGATAAATAAACACTTGCAAACTGTTTGAATTATCCTGGGACGAGTGGAGAAAGCCTGAAACTAAAAAGTATGCAAATATTGAGAAAATTTCAAAGAAGTCTTCTGTAGCAGAACTTATGCAGCACATATCAGTAATGCGTGATACATTCATTAAACAGGCATATGTAAAAAAAAAAAAAAATCAACAATTTTTATGAAATTGAAGGAAGTATTGATGAATTTTAATTCTGAAATTGCGGTAATCCAAGTTGACTAGGCTGAAATTGCTAGGTGTTTCTATCAAATGAATGTTAAGTGGCTCATTTTGGTCAAAACCAAATTTCAATCATGACTCTTGCAATGTGGAGTTAAAAACATTTGCTATAGTTTTTGATTCAACTGATCATGCAAAGTCTTCAGTTGTACCGTGCATTGACAAAAACCTTCACTTTATCATATTTTAGAGTGAAAAAAGTATGTATGTTCAGCGACATTTCAGTTTAATGTCATTTTGACATCTCAGCCACTTTCAGTTCAAAAACAGAAGCATTATGGCAGCAATGTTTGTGTTTTAAAAATGTTTTAAGAAAGAATTCTCCTGGCATTTCTTTGCAGAGATGCACAGGAAAGGAGTGGTTGACAAAATTGGAGCTACTGTTATGTGTAAATTTAATGCGCTGGGCATTAAATTTAGTCAATGATTTAGCATTTTAATATTTACAAATATCTGTAATTCATGTCAGAAAGTAATACAAGACAACACAAAAATGAAATTAGATTCAGTTCAATTTTAGGTTATTCAAGAAAAATAAAAGATATATCAAAATCACATTATTTTTATATTCAGAATGATGTTGTTCCCATGCTATCATCACCTGAGCATAATTTAAATTTATTACAAAATTAAAAAACTTTTAAAACATGATTTTAATCCCATCTTTTGTTTCATCACTGAATGTTGTGTCACTGAACTGATAGTCTTTTTTTTTTTTTTTAAATTAATGAATGTATAAAAACTTTGTTCTTTGTTGGCTTTTTTTATGACTGTCTTATTGCCAAATGAATAAATTACAACAACGGAATCTAATAAGTCTAGCAAGAAGTGAAGTTCCAGAGAAAACTTTATTTGAAAATATGCTGATAGAAAAAAATACTTTTTTTGAATTGTGTCACTAAACTTAGGTTTTAATTTTTGTCTTGTATCACACAATAATTTTAAATTACATTATAAAATTTCAAAAACTATAGAATTAGCCATATATATACTTTTTGATGATGAAAAAATAATTTATATATATATATATAAATATATATATATATATATATATATATATATATATATATATATATATATACACATATATATTATATAGGCTATAAAGAATTATACTTTCATTATATTAAAGCTACAATTTATTAATGCTAGCTTAATTTAGGCAAATGCTTGTAATAAATGCTGCAATTGTCAAGTGATAAAATGTATCACTATATTGAAACACTTCTTTCTCTTCGCAGCAGCCATTTTGTCAAGCTCTGTCTTTCGGAGGAAGAAATAGAAGAAACAGTAATAGCACCTTGCCCCTTCCCCTTAATTTGAAATACTGGATTGAAACTATAAAAACCAATCAATTTCTTTAAACTTTAAATTTTAATTATTTAATTAATTATCATTAATTATTTATTTAATCAATTTATTTTAAAATAATCAGAAATAAAAAAAGTTTTCAAATTCCAAAAAAAGTTTAAAATAAAATTACAGAATTACACATTTACAGATGCACAGTTTCAACAATAGTTCAAACACAGTTTGGTTTATAAACACTTTTTTACAAGAAAATGACAGTGTTGATGACAGCAAACTTTTGCATGTTAGAGCTTTTTATGTAAAAATTTAAACAGAATCATATCTGATAAAGTGAAGTATCTACAAGATGCTTAAATTCCAAAAACAAAAATAAAATGAAAAAGCAAAACAAACCTTTTCTGTGCTATCGAAGCATTGACCATTCATTATTGGACGCTCAAACATATTTGAAAACTCATGTCGTGACCCAAGATAATTAGGCCTGACAAAGTCAACCATACACCAGTATTCTACAAGATTATTTTGAAGAGGATAACCTGTTAGAACAAGTCTTTTTCTAAAAAATGTAAGAAAAATATTTTATTTAATGAATAAAAAATAAAAGTTTATTTTGTTTATAATTATTTTTTTAGTTAAGTTAATCTAAGAATAAATAAATAACAATAATATCAATATACATATATATATATATATATATATATATATATATATATATATATATATATATATATATATATATATATATATATATATATATATATATATATATTAGGGTGGTTCAAAAAACATATTTTGAAAGAAAAAGTTTATCTAAAGTATGTCAATCTGGTACTCAAAAATAAGCGAAATTATATAAAAACTTCAAAAATAATAATCATTTTACATAAAAATATTTTTTCAGGTATAATCGCCTAAAAACTATTGTTTTTAAGATGAAAATAAAAAAAGTCAATATTTTTAAGTTATTTTATAATAATTTTTTTAAACATGTTTTTTATGTAAATTGATTATTGTTTTTGAAGTTTTTATATAATTTTGCTTCTTTTGGGTACCAGATTGACATTTTTTGGGTACCAGATTGACTTTTTTTTTCAAAATATTAGGGACCTGTCAAATTTTTAAGGGTCTTGAGGCACTTCTTAAAATATTTTTTATTCGAAAAAATTTTAAACCTAGTGTTTTTGTATTATATAGAACACATTTAGTTAAGTGCAGCAGACTATTTAAAAAAAAGTTGTTTTTTGAACCACCCTAATATATATATTAATATATATATATATATATATATATATATATATATATATATATATATATATATATATATATATATATATATATATATATAATATATATATATATATATATATATATATATATATATATATATATATATATATATATATATATAAAAGAAAATAAAATTCCCTTTAAACCATAAGTGCATATCATTGTAGTTATCCATATGCCTTTCTGGTCTTTTGTGATGCTCTGATATTTAGAAAAAATCAATTAAAATAAGCAAATGTTATACCTTGTTTTTATACTTTTAAGTGCTTGTGAAACACCAGACTGATAATTTCGAATACGATGTCCTTCGTCACATATAACTAAGTCTGGACCTGGTTTACAGAGTGCTCTTTTTAAATCTAAAAAAAACATTGCTTAATATTTCCACAACAAATATAAATTATTATCACTATCCAGTATTTGCCAGAAAATTAATACCTGCAAACACAACACTTTCACTTGACCCTTTTCCTTTCTTTACTTTGCTAATTTTTGATTTAGAAGAGTATAGTGCTATTGATCGATACATTTCATAGCCTATTAAAAGTACCCCTCCGGTCTTCTCCCATTCACCTAAAATAAAAGCGTTTTTACTTTTTATAATAAAATAAAATTATAGAAAGTTTTGAGAGCTTTTTCTGTCATTTCTATATTTGCGCTGCCATTAATTATAGGAATAAAAGAAAAAAAAAAAGTATAAAAAATGTGAATAAAACATGCTTTTTACTTCTGTTGCAATTTTAAAAGATATGAAAAATTAAAACTACCAACTATCTTTCACAGAACTTGTGAAACAAACTTTCAAAAACTTATATTGTTAAAGATGTTTTAAATGCATTTATTTATATATATATATATACATATATATATATATTATATATATTATATATACATATATATATATACATATATATATATATATATATATATATATATATATATATATATATATATATATATATATATATATATATATATATATATATATTAAATGTTGACATCTTCAATAGATTTTATTTGTATAAATATATTTTACTTGTATAAATGTTTTTTAAAAAAACTTTTTTCTATGAAATAATTTCTATTTGTTAAAAACATATTTATTTTTACGATATTTCTAGGGAATATTGGTACCCTTATTATCAAGTATATTCATATTATATACTTGATAGCGAGGGTATCAATATTCCCTCAAAATATCGTAAAAATAAATATACTTTTAACAAATATAAATTAATCAAAAAAAAGAAGTTTTTTTTTAAAAAAAAAAAAAAATATATATATATATATATATATATATATATATACATATATACATATATATATATATATATACACACATATATATACATATATACATATATATATAATATATATATATATATATATATATATATATATATATATATATATATATATATATATATATACACATATATATATGTATATATAGATAGAAAGATAAATATATATATATATAAATATATATTTTTTAGTTTTTAACTCATAACTTTTCACAATCTTTTTCAAATAAGCTAAAACTTTTACCAATTGTACTTTATGTTACTTCAATTAAAAATGCCAACCAAAAAAATTGTAAAATTTAGCAGGTAAATAAAATTTAAGTATTTTTCTGAAAGAGCTTCTGTGCAAAAGTTTACCCACATTTAAAGCATTACCCACAATTAAATTAAGATTTTGTAAACAAAAGCAAAACTAAAGACCAAAATATTTGCAAACTTTAATTCACTTATTTTGAGATATTTCAAAAGTAGTAAAGTATAACTGATTGTTAAAAAATTGACATTTTAAAAGCATGGGAAAGACTAAAGAAGTTTCAAAATGAATGAAGAAACTAACTATAAAAACTGTTAGGGAAAAATGATAAACAGAAAGATAACTTTACGATGTTTACAAACCAGGAATAAGTCACATTATAAAAAAATTTTGTTAGCACAAAACTATTCAAAGCAAGCCAAGCTCTGAAAGACCTAAAGTTACAACTTAAAAAGCTGATAGGTTATTTTAGGTTTTAAGGTTATAAGGTAGAATAACCACAAATAACCCTTACAAGAGAACTGAACTCTACTATTACTCTATTAATAATAGAATAACAGTAGAATAAGATAGGAATAGAAATTAAATATTTAATAGTAATATAAAATTATAAATGTAAACATGTTATGTTAAACATTTAAAGTTTATGCAAAGTGAACTAACAAACCAATAAAATTAGCTCTTGCTCGTAAATTCTTTTGTGAGTCTATCAAGTACACTTTATAATCACGAAACATTGTGCAATTTTTATTTTTATCTTCATCTGTAGGTAATATTTGTGCAGCCTTCATATCCCAACTTTCTATGTCATTATCACTAGAAACCCATTCAACCATTGCATCAAGCAAATCTTTTACAGAAATGTCAAAATTTTCAGAGTTTTTTTCTGGTTTCGGAGGCATCCACATATTAAACTCATTCATCCAGTTTTGAACTGTATTAACAGGAACAACACATAAAACCTTTGTAGCGCAAGTGTGTCTAAAATAAATATTATCAATAAATAATTTAATTAAATTTAATTTATTTAATCAATAAATAACTTTACAAGCAACTTAATAAATAAGCTTGATAAACAACTTTTATAAAATTATGTTTGTAATTTCTTACAAAAATAATTTATTTAAAAATGTAATTTGTTTAAAAAATAATTTATTTTAAAATAATTTATTTTAAAAATATTTTATTTAAAAAATACTTTATTTAAAAAATACTTTTTTATATAAAAAAAAAACTTTTTAACTTTTTAGTTTATTTATTACTGCATAACATGTTAAGTAAAGAGTAACCAAAGCAGACAACTTTAAAGTTACTATTTTACGAAACTCAAAGTATAAGGCTTAGCTTTGGTATCCATAGCAATAATAGCATAGCAATGTAATAATTTTTGACTATATCTGTAAAGTAAAGAGACTTAATTAGGTGACCATTAAAAAAGTATTAACTGATTCTGATTTAGCTGAAACACAAGATTGCAAAGTTCAGAAAGCAACGCAACAAAATGATGTTTGATATGATGAACATTGGCCGAATCCTGAAACTAATGAAATCAAATTATGCAACAAAACAATTTTAAAAAATCTTAAAATGCTTAAAATTTATTTATGTTTCAGCAATCAAAGAGTTATTAATAAACTAAAAAGTTTAAAAAGTTTTTGCAAACGTTTTCATCAATGAATGCAAAATAAACTAAAAGGTTTCTTTCCATAACAAGTTTAACATATTTTCCAGACTATGCATTACCATCCAAATTAGAACAAAAATCTTAATTAAATCATAATATTTGTGTAAGTCTTATTTAACTAATTTAAAGTCAAATTTCAAATTCTAATTTATTTATTAAAGATTAAAGTTAGTCTATAGAACTTACAAATTAACTTGAATTTAAATAAACTTAACCTCTCATCTACAAAACCCATCCATCTTATTACTCCTAACAACCATATAATCTCTATATATATTTTATTGCTTCATTTAATTTATCTTATCACTACAAGCACCCATGTAATCTGTCATTATGTAATCTGTCATCCTAATTTATAAACACCTTTATAATATATCTTGTTACTACAACTGGAAACTAATGCGGTAGTGGTGTAGTAGTAGAGCACTATTTTCATAAACGGGAAGTTCCAAATTCGATCCCCACCATGCCTCTGGTAGTACCACAATCAACTTGTTTCTCTGCACAGTGGCCTTGTTTGTCAAGGTTTGTGTTTCATAGTTATTGAGTTGAGAGAGGGTTGTAAACACAATATAAGTAGCCTTCCCAACTGTAGTGGCCTTCATGGCCTTGGGGAGGGGAATTAATATTAAAAAAAAAGAAATGATTAACTGATGGTGTTACAAATAACTAGTGGATACTATTAGACAAACAATATTTATGCATTTATGCAAAATCCATTTAAGCACAATTAAATACAATGGCCTAACAAACTATAAAACAAACACAGTTGAATACAATGGCCTAACAAATTCTAAAACAAACACAATTAAATACATTGGCCTAACAAACTTTAAAACAAACATAATTAAATACAATGGCCTAACAAACTCTAAAACAAACACAATTAAGTACAATGGCCTAACAAACTCTAAAACAAACATAATTAAATACAATGGCCGAACAAACTCTAAAACAAACACAATTAGATACAATGGCCTGTTTGTTAAAGTTTTATAATTTAAATGGTTGAGAGGGTTATAATTCAAAAATATTTTTTGTTTAATAAATTATTCTTCTTATTTTAAACACTAAAATTTAATTTTAATTAAACTTTAGTGTTTAAAATGAGTAAAAAATTTACTTTTACTCTTTTAATAAAAAAAATTTCATCAGAAATTTTTTAATATTTATGAAATATTTCAAACACTTCATCAGTATTACTTTCCATCAGTATTGTTTCATAAGGGCTTTAATTGTTCATATAGTTTCAGCAACTGTTCATCAATAGTTTCAGCAACTGTTCTTTAATTACTCTATATTAAGTTAAAAAAAATCAATAAAATCAATTTTATTTAAAGAAAAAAAATCAAAATCAATTTTATTTAAAGAAACTTTTTTTTTGAATGGATTAACAGTTGCCTACAAAACATTCAAAATTGTCTACAAAACATTAAAATTAAAAAATTAACAGTTATTTTTTTAAATTTGATGTTTGATTTATATTTAAATACTTTTAACAAGATATGTTTACTTTTAAATAACTTTATATAAACTTTTTTTGCGCTTTTTTTGTTGTTGTTGTTTAAAATGTTTAAAACTGAATAAATATTTTAAATTAATTTTTTATTTCTAGTGTCACAGCCAATCAAAAGTTGTAGGTTGTAATTAATTTATAATTTATCTTATCTTTTAGTTAAATATATTTATCTTAATGTTATAAAGTTATACATAAATATAAATAATAAAATTATATAAAATTTTAATTTCATTTGATGATATGAAAATTTTATATAATTTTATTATTTATTATATTATATATATTATATTATATATTTATGTTTTTTTGTTGCTTATTATAAGTTTAATAAAATTTTCAAATTTTATTTAAGTCTTTGTTTCCAGTTTTAGTTAATTTTATTCATGATTTTTGTTTCCAGTTTTAGTTAAGTTTATTCATGATTCTATTGATTCTTACATTCTTACAGTAATTCACTTTTAAAGCTAAGATCTTAGCTCAAAGAGTTCAGATATTTTAGCTTATTTCACTATGTGTCATTTTGGTTTGACTTTTCCTAATAGTATACTTAAACCTTATAATTTTTTTTATTTTTTATCAATATATATTTAAAAAGTTTGAAAAGCACATGAGTAAATAAATATCAAAGTAAAATTAATTTAATTTTTTAATGTATTTAATTAAAAGGATCATATATTCAATAATAAGTTTTGTTATATTTTGTTAACATATTTAAAAATATATTAAATACTTCCTTTTTTATTTTTTTATTCCGATAGATTTACTTTTACTATTTTAAGATGGGTGGGTTACCTATTCATGTTTAACTTCAAAGATTATTTATTACAAACATGTCTACTTTTTATTTTTGTTGCATTATTTCTGCAGTTTTACATAGATGTTCAACAGACTATCATTAGTTTACTTTGCTATGGTTAAAATATAGCTTTAATTTAGTAAATTTTAATAATTTGAAATTTACTATGTTGATCATTAGCTGATAGTTTGAAAATTTAATTCGCTGTAATTAGGATAAGAATAACTCAATCTTTGAGTCACATTACAAAGTTTGTTTGTACTGTTAATTATTGTATTTTTACTAATTTGTGTGATACTATTGTATTTTTACTAATTTGTGTGTAATTATTATAATAAAAATTATATATATAAAATAAATAAATATAATAAAAATTATTGTATTTTTACTAATTTGTGTGATTGTGTGATTTGTGAGTTTTTCTTTTCAGTAGGTATATTTTCTTTCAGATTTTGAATATTTTAAATACTGCTGAAAAATAATGTAATATTCTCTAATAATGATTGTGTTCTTTTTTGTTGTTCTATTTTTATGAGAATTTGCAAAAATTTTTTCCATTAATTAAATGATTTAAATGTTGCACTTGCTATAAGTACGTGTTGTTCATTATTATAGAAACCTCTGTAATGTATTTACAATCTTTTTAATACCTAACCTAATAGTCCTAACCTGTAGACCGGTACGTGTCAGTGGTACTGATCTGTATTACAGGTATCAGCTTTTAAAAAGAAACTAATTTTGCCTTATATAATGTTATTTTACAATTCAAACCTTTTGGTGGGGTTCTTAAATATCTTTATTAATCATCTGCTTAATCAGTTTGAGACCTGTGTTATAAAAATATGTTTATTATATTTTATGGCCTTTGACCTAATTCAATTTGACCTAATCACATAATCAATCTATGTAATTTATTAATAGGTAAACCTTATAACTTTTTTTTCTATTATTCATTTTGGAAACTAAAATAAAAAAAGGCCTTTTTAGAACTAAAATAAAGAAAGATGTAATAAACTATTTCAATCTTGATCAGTTAAACTGTCACTTTAACTTTGTCAGTTCAATTATTACAATCTTTGTTAGTTAAATCTTTTTGTAGAAAATCTATTAATGGTGGCATTAACATGGTGAAAATAGTCACTAAGTACTAATAGTATTACTGATGATGTTTTTTTAGGTGTAAGTTGGATTCCGTTATTTTAGATTTTGTTTTTAAATAACTATATTACTTAGTTCAGTATTATTATTTAGATAATAATATTAACAATAAAGGAAATATATATATAATAATTGTAAAAAAAAAATATTTTTTGTTTTTTTTATAGAATTTGTATTGTTTTGTTGAAAATTTTTGTTAAAAAAAACATTTTGTTTCTTTTTCTTAACAATTTATTCCTTTTTTAGTTGTCAAAAAGTCATATGAGTTGTACCTTTTTCTAAATAATTGATGTTTTGCTAACTGTAAATAAATATATATACTTATATAAGTAAATATATATATACTTTTATCTTGCATTTTATTATAATGGTAAAAGCTCCTCTTGATTTAAAATCTTGATTACTTTTAATTAAAATAATTTTCTCATATACCAATTAAACATAAGGGAAGGGTTCTTAATGGCAGGATAAAATTTTACACAATTTCATCGCTATTAGAAATACTTATGTTATTAACGTATTTACATAATCAACTAAGTAAACCTGCGCATCTAACATATTAAAGAGATAAATTTCTTTCTTTTAAAATTATTTTTTCTTTTAAAATTTCTATTAAAATTTTCTTTCCTAAAGTAGGAAGATGTTGCATTCAAATTTTTTTATTTGGAATAAGTAAATAGGGTAAGGTTTTTAATAAGTTCTAAGTGCGCAGAAAAGAGCAAAAAATATATGTGTATCTTATCCCCAAGTTTATTAAAAGAAGTTATAAAATATGAAACTTAAGTTGTTAACCAAAAGTCTAGATTTTTAAACAAATAATTTTTCTACTTTTTACTAAAATACATTAAAGTAAAGAGATATTTATACATATGTATATATACACATATAAATGTATATATATATATATATATATATATATATATATATATATATATATATATATATATATATATATATATATATATATATACATATATATATATATACATATATATATATATACATATATATATATATATATATATATATATATATATATATATATATATATATATATATATATATATATATATATATATATATATATATATATATATACATATATAGTTTAAAAACATGTATATTCACCCTGAACGCACTCCAGCTGAACAAGAAACTTTCAACAAACTTAACAACAAGTGGAAAAAGCTCAATAATGGTCTAAAATTTAACAACTGTCTTGACCAGTCCTTTTGATTTGTCATCCATGGTGAATTTTGTTTATTACTTAAACTTGGTGAAGCTTGTTATATTGAAACCACCGCTGATAAAGTCCTCATCAATGACACAGAGAAATCTTTATTTGGCAACTGGAAAGCAGCATACTTTCAAACCTTAAATAATTGACTAATTCTGCAATCTAACATTCACACCTTATTTCTTCAATCATTATCAAACCCTCACCATCATATAAATTTCTTAAATGCCTCTATACTAGTTCAACCTCTCTCATAAATAAATACGATGAATCTCTTTACGTTCAAAAGTACTGACCCCAATGTACTCTGCTTTTGTGAGACTTGGTTCAATATAGAAAAACCAATTTTGATCAATAACTACTCAACATTTTTCTGCCTCCACTTCTTGTGGAGGAGTTGCTGTATATACAAAAAAAACTCTCAGCGCTTTTGAATTCAACAAAGAAAAACCTCTTTCTGGAACTGGTAGTGAAAGGTATGAGTTCAAATAAATATTGGTTCAGAATGCATTCAATTAGGTTGCATCTACAGGCTGCCATACTCCAAAGCAGCTATTAACAAAATCATCAACAAGTTGATTTGTCAAGCATCCATTCTAATTGAACAAAAAAAATTTACAAAACTTCTCTTCCTTGGAGACTTCAACTACCCTGAAATCGAATGAAACAGTTCAGGCAACTACTACACTGGTACTAGTCTACAGGTAAGCACATTTCTTAAAACTGTTAAAGACTGCCTCAAGTAGATCTTGTGTTAGCAAATGATATAACATATATCTACAATGTAAAAGTTGATTCTCCACTTAGATCCTCATAAAAAAGTTACACGCTATGCTTTACTTGGTTTTAATAATTCAGGACTATCATTCAGCCAGCTTCAACAAAAGCTGTAAACATTTTAATTATAAACATATTGATTTTAAAAGCATGATCAACTACTTTAACATGAATAACTTCTGAAATTTGCAAACCTTACAGTTAAATATGCTATGCCTATTTTTCAGAAATATATATCGTTGCAGTATCATTTTACACTCCAACTTTCCGCAAGCTTATCCAGCTCAAATCCAACCCAATATGGATAAACAATGAAGTTTAACAAGCTTCAAAAGATAAATCAGCTATTTTCGTCTAAATTCAAGCAGCAGAACATGTTCAAAAGCACCTTGGAAAACTGACGTTTAACAAATCCTAGCGCAAAGTCAAAAAACTTGTTCAAAAAGTTCTCTGCAAGCACAAACAAAGAATCATAAATAAATGCAAGGATAATGCTTGACTCCTGTATTACTTAATTAACAAGGCTAAAAATTGTAAAAATCGTATTCAAGCTCTAGATAATGAAGGCATGGTAATATCTGATGGATGTGCAACTTGTTGAGATGTGCAACTTGTTGAACAAATACTTCTTCTCTGCATATAGCAAAGACCTCCTGGGTGATCCTTGTATTCTTCAGCCAAGCACAGCCAATGAGATTCTGAGCATAAATGAAAACATATTTTCTAAAGCTGTTGTCGAGAATTGCAATTCTCTATACTGGACAAATACAAACCACCAAGCATTGATGGATTTCATCTGTACATCCTCTCGGAAGCCCAATCCACACTATACTTTGTCTTTTTTGTTGATATAAAAAAACTCTTTTACTACCAGTGCTGCTCCTACTTGCTGGGAGCAAGCCAATGTAACACCTATTTTTAAATAAAGGTAACAGGACAAACCCAGCAAACTACTGTCCAATCTCACTCATTTCTGTACCTTGCAGAGTAATGGAGCACTTAATTTGTGATTGCACGCACAAGCTTCTTGACATCAACCAACATGGATTTGTACCTGGAAAATTATGCATGACGAACTTGATCAAAACCTTTGATATCATCTCCATAGCGCTTAATTCTCATCTAGAAATTATCAGGACTCGTCTTGATTTTGCTAAAGCTTTTGATAAGGTTTGTCACAGGCTCCTAATTGTCAAATTACGTGCATATGGCTTTGACATAAGTACCTGTGGATGAATAGAAGCTTAACTGGCCACAGTCAAAGAGTTGTACTTCTCTGACTGGTTGGAAGTCTCAGTGGAGTTCTGCAAGGTTCTGTACTGAGGTCTCTCCTCTTTGTGATCTTTATCGATGACATGTCAGACTCACTTGTCATGTTTGTAAGCTGATTGCCAACAATGCAAAACTAATAGCGGTTATAAACAACACCTGCAACTATCATACTCTCTAAAATGACATTTACCACCTTGTTGAATTGGTTCATACCTGGAGCATGAGTTTTAACATAGACAAGTGCAAAGCTATGTTCTTTAACAAAAGAGATACCAACCGCTTTAACACAGCGTTTATTGATGACCTACTGAGTTCCCACATAATCTTCACCATGACCGACTTTAGCAACAACCACAGCTTTGGCAAGACCAGCTCTGAGCGTGACCTTGGCATTATTGTCAACAACCAACTCAAGTGGTGAGATCAAGTTGCACATACTATTGCCTAGGCTAACATGGCCCTGGGTATAGTAAAAAGAACCTTCCACTATTGGGATATTATTAGCTTTCGTATACTTTATACAACTTATGTACAACTACATCTTGAGTTATGTTCTTCCGTATGAAACCTTTATTATCGGCGAGACATTGATGCTCTCAAAGCAGTGCAAGAAAGAGTCATGTGTTATCTCACACGCCCTTAAAGTATTGTCAAAGACTAACAGCTAAAAACATTCAATCTTTAGAGGATAGATGGCATAGAGGTGACTTCACCCAATACTTCAAGATGTACCACGGCCTCAACAATATCAAGCTCTAGAGACCAAACCAGTGAGCTGCAGCATTAAGTGTGCAGAGACCTGCAAAAAACCTCCAAGGGCAGTGTCATCGAATTCAACGCCAAGCAGTAGCTAACTGTATAACTGCTGGAACTTACTTTCAAAATCTATCACATCTGTTGCATCATTGAACAACATTAAAAAGCAACTAGATACATATTTTTCTGAACATTTATTACAAAAAAACAAGCTCACATTAATCGTAGCGGAGATTCCTTAGTTGCCCTGTTCGCAAATGCTTAAACATTTGTTATAAATTACTTATATTATTATTATTATTATTATTATCATATACATATATGTGTGTGTATATATATATATATATATATATATATATATATATATATATATATATATATATATATATATATATATATATATATATATATAAAATAGATATGCAATAAGAAATAATGAAAAAAAAAAGTGAAATGATGTGTTCATTTTTAAAATTTTCAAGCAAATGACACCCTTTGAACAAAGAAAAGATACACAAAAAATAAATTTTATTCTTATTATTCAACTAATTTTTTTTGAAACATATATTTACTTTATAGTTATTTTATTGTTTATACTATTATATTATTTAAATAACAAAAATTTTTAGTAAAGATGATTTTAAAAATTACCGCAAAAAAATATCAATAAATGTAATTGTTTGGATTGTCTTTCCCAATCCCATTGCATGTGCCAGAATGCAGCCATTACCATGAGTAAGTTTGAAATCTGAAGTTGTTTCAATGAGGTTATCATACAAAAAGCGTATACCACCAATCTGAATTAACACAGTGAAGGTATATATATACATATATATATATATATATGTATATATATATATATATATATATATATATATATATATATATATATATATATATATATACATATAAATATAAATATATATATATATATATATATAAATATATAAATATTTATATTTATTGGATTTCTTGGATTTTTATTTTTAAAATTTATGTATAATAATAGACTATGTAGACTTTTTGTAAATTTTTTTTTTTCTAAATAAAAATAATTTAATTAAATAAAGAAAAAAAAATTTTTTTATTCACCTTTGTGTAATATAATAAGTATGAATATTGTTATTATTATTATCAGGTTTATATATCATAAATTAATTTCATTAATATCAGGTGTTTACTTTAGATTAGTTTATTACTATTTATAAATGACTATGAATAGTAACAATTCTTTTCAGAAATATATATATATATATATATATATATATATATATATATATATATATATATATATATATATATATATATATATATATATATATATATATATATATATATATATATATATATATATATATATTAGGGTGGTGGTAAAAACAACTTATTTTAAAAATGTCAGCTGACAACCCCTAAATGTGTTTTATATAATAAAATAATACTGGATTTAAAAAATTTTTGAATAAAAAATATTTTTACGGGTGCCACAAGGCCCTTATACATCAAACAGGTTCCTAATATTATAAAAAAAAAAAGTTTTTCAAAAGTATGTCATGTTGGGTCTCAAATGATGCAAAAATATATAAAAATTTCAAAAATATGAATCATTTTATAAATATATTATTATTTTAGATTTTAGTAAATAGAAAATGACATTTTTTAATTTATAACAAAAAAAAGAAAATTTAACAAGATTTTTTTAATTATAATTTTTTTATCTCTGCTTTTTATAAAACAATGATTATTTTTGAAATTTTTACATAATTTTGCTTCATTTGAGCCCCAACATGATATACTTTTGAAAAACTTTTTTTTTTATAATATTAGGAACCTGTTTGATGTATAAGGGCCTTGTGGCACCCGTAAAAATATTTTTTATTCAAAAATTTTTTAAATCCAGTATTATTTTATTTTATTATATAAAACACATTTAGGGGTTGTCAGCTGACATTTTTAAAATAAGTTGTTTTTAGCACCACCCTAATATATATATATATATATATATATATATATATATATATATATATATATATATATATATATATATATATATATATAGTTCTATAGTTTGTTGGCTTTAGGAAGAGCGGAAGGAAAAAAGTGATTCTTACGCCAACACATACGTCACTTTTAATTACTTTTGACTTTCGTCCAACATTTCCGTGTTGGACGAAAGTAAAAACCATTAATTTAATTACAAATTAATCGTTTTTTAAAAAAACCACAAAAACGCAAATTTAATTGACCAGAATGTTTTTAAAAACATTCTGAATGTTTTTATAACATTTTGAATGTTTTTAACAATATAAACAATGTTTTTATTTTTATTTTTTTTAATAAAATGTTTTTATTTTTATTTTTTTTAATAAAATGTTTTTATTTTTATTTTTTTTACTGTAAATCATGCGCGGAGTGTTGCTACATCGACTATCTTATAGCCTGACTCGCAAGGGAGTGCTGCTACATCAACTGACAAATAGCCTGACTCGCAAGGGAGTGCTGCTACATCGACTGACAAATAGCCTGACTCGCAAGGGAGTGCTGCTACATCGACTGACAAATAGCCTGACCCGCAAGGGAGTGCTGCTACATCGACTGAGGGTTTGGTT
>NC_088926.1:3212500-3287500 GCF_038396675.1 Hydra vulgaris | reverse complement strand
CTAACATATTGATGTTACAACATGCTGAAATTCATAGTTTTTACTTGAAGTTTTACCAGCATTTTTATGTTTTTTTTGTTGTGACGGTCGTAACAAAAATCCAATGCTCAAAAACAACAAATAAAACGATGCAATCAATGATGTTTGTGTATGTTATGTTAAAAAAATATATATAACATTATCAAAGTTCAAAATTATGGATATACGATACGACCTATATCTACTATAGCATATATTACTATACCTACTATAGCATATTTTTGTAACAAATTGTTACCATATTTTTGTTACATTAATGAAATATGAACTTTCAGAAAAAGAGGAAAAAAATGAAGAATAATGAAAGAAAAGATTGCTGCCCCATTTTTAAATAGTTTATTACACTTTTTTATATTTATCTTTTTTAATTTAATTTAATCTAATATAAACATTTTTGCAAAACTTTAAAAAACCTGATGTGGCTTCAAAACATTTTCCAAATGTTTTGGTATGAGTATATCTGGATCAGTAGATGGATGATTTACGTTAACAAGAATATTTCCATGCACTCCGCCAATATTTAAAAGATCATTTGTATGAAGTCCTAAATTTAACAAAAATGTAAACATCTTAAACATAACATACACAGACATATACACATACATAAGTGTATATATTTAAATACTAAGTAAATACATTTGTATTATCATGTATATTTTTGTATACTTGAAAGTGTGCTCAATAGATAAACTAGAGCTTTATAATATCTTAGTTGCTGTTACCTGCAGTACCAGAAATTAGCTAAATGCTGATATTTAAAAAAGATTATTGCTATTCAGAGTAAACTACATAGAACACGTTGCATTTAAAAAATATAAGAGGCAGATCACACCATATATGGTGAACAAAATCTTTGGTGTACACTGGTAGCTAGAAGCCAAATTTTGCTTAGGTACAAATATTTACACACTCAAACCTGCGTTGATGCCAATGAAAAAGGTATTTTTCTAATGCGTTTTCCTAATGAAATTGTTTAATTTAACAGATATGGTTTCACTGATAAAAAAAAGCATGAAAACATATAGCATATTCATAGTATTTAACTAGTCTGAAAATGCGGGCCATTATCTATAAATTTTGTAAAATTGCCCTAACTTTTTTGGGTGACTGGATTGAGAGTGCATCAATTACTTTTTAAATGACTTTTTTTGACGCAGATTTTAGATAATTTGGATAAATTCGATGCTGTTATAGCTGCTATTTGTTGGAAACCTCAATTTTAGCTCAAATGTTAGGCTACCCAATTTAATTTATCCTAAGTGAAGAAAATATATTTATGTGTTTGTTTTGTAGGAAACTATATAAATATCGCAAGGTGACTCATCACCTCAACGCCAAGCACAAGGATGCAACTCTTGATACACAATTTAGCAAAAACTAAAAGAAAGCTGATGTTGTTCTTTATCCTGTTAGGTTTCAAAATTATTTATTTTAGATTGCAAAAAAGCATATTTCTTGGTGCTAAATGGATCATCTAACTCAGAGTCTAGAAACTCAGATCTTGTATCTAGTGCATGATCATCTAACAATATACAAGATCCGGTTTCATGACTAGTTATATACTATGACTATGATGAAAGTTATATTTTTCAGTCATTTTCTTAGCTATGAAGACTTTTTAAACACAGTTAGGAAGTATTACTTATCACAGTTAGGAAGGATCATTTCACAAGTGTAGCAAGTGAATTTGTTATAATTTATTTTTTACATTAAATAATAACACATTACAATGCTATGGTTTATATATGTGTTCAAACCGCAATCATCAGACTTTAATAAAAAATCATTCATATACATAGCTCATGTAATAAATTTCATAATTTAAATATTATCCTAATACTTTTATATCTATGTATATTTTTGTGTGTTTATATATATATATATATATATATATATATATATATATATTTATATATATATATATATATATATATATATATATATATATATATATATATATATATATATATATATATATACATATGTATATATATATATATATATATATATGGCCTATATATATATATATATATATATATATATATATATATATCTATATATATAAATATATATATATATATATAATTTTAAATGTTTTCTACAAAATAGAGTGCTCAATGTTCTTTAAAGAACAAAACAATAATAAATTAGTAGAAAATCGCTTATCAAATTTTTTTCATTTTACACTGTGCTTCATCAATAAAAACTCATCAGAAATGTATTTCTGATGAGTTTTTATATAAAATATATATACAGCCCTCAAAATTTTGGCATACAACAATGAAAGAAAACAAAGAGTCAGCATACAACAATGCTGACCTAACTGTTAATATGACATAATGTGTCTGAGCGTGGCAGTTTTTTGCCGACTTCAGAATAATAAATTTTTCCTCAGAAAACTTAAATTTAAGATAAAATGATTGATATAAAAATGGCAAAATGAACATTTTATTTCAATCGAAATACTTTTATTAAAAAAAAACACCAAAATGAACATTTAATTTAAATTCTAAATTTAATAAATGAAATAAAGACGGAAAAACAAATTTAAAAAAATTATTAAAATAAAAGCGAAAAAATAAAAGCTTTGTTTAAGATTTAAATAAAATAACAAAAATTAAAAAAATGGCAAAACAAATGTTCATCCTAAATAAAATATTTAAAATAAAAAGTCAAAACAAACATTTTATTTAAATTCTAAAAATAAAATAAGCAAGATAAAAACAAAAAAACAGACTTTCTACTTAAATTCTGAACAAATTAATTTAACACAAGAGCAAAACAAATGTTTTATTTAAATTCTAAATAGAATTATTTAAATAAAACCAAAAAAATAAACACTTTGTTTAAATTTAACAATTCTAGTAAATATAACAATTTTTTTCAGTTTAAACAACATGTTTCGATTATACAATAATCATTTTCAAGTATAAAACTGTTATATACAAAAACTATTTAATATAAAGTGAAAACAAACATTAATTTTATTTCTTAGTCAAACAAAAGAAAACATGAAAGGTGTGAATACTTACACCATAGAATAATGAAAAATGTAGATAATTAGTGTAAAACAAATGCCATAGAGTAACAGAAAATGTCGATTAGAGCTGGAGTGATAGCGTGTAATTAAAAACCTGTTTGTCAAGATCAGGTTTTTCCCACATGTGTAATGCTTCTTTGATTTTTAAGTGATACAAAGTTTGGGCCTAGTCTAATACTGAAAGAGTCTTCATTGGCTACATTGAAGCAACTAGTTTTTGAATAAATATGTTGATTTGCATGAGAAGTTTTTTGTAATTTTAAATGTTCCTCAATTCTTTTACTCAAATGTCGAGTCGTTTGACCCACATAACAACAAGCATTACAACTTTCATACATAAATTTATATATGACATTTGAGATGTTGAGCAGAGATGTTGAGGAGTTCTATCTTTTGTTGAAAAATATATGTTAATTTTAAAGGATGAGAATGCCAATTTAATATTAAGAGTTTTACAATGTGTTTTGCATAAGTCATTTATTTTGTTTTAAAATTTTTCTGATATTTAACCAATATAAAACATTTTAAAGTAATTTATTTTTGAGGAACTGATAATTTATTAATTTTCTTTTTTACTTGGTCTGTTTAAGTTTTTAAAACGCAACCAATTAGTTTAGTCGGGTAGAGGTTTTTTTGGAGAATATTTATTTGGATGTACGTGTTACACTAATTATCTACATTTTCCATTATTCTATGACATTGGTTTAAATAACTTTCATGTTTTCTTTTGTTTGACTAAGAAATAAAACTTATGTATGTTTTCACTATATTTTAAATAGTTTTTGTATTTAAAAGTTTATACTTGAAAATGATTATTGTATAATCGAAACATGTTGTTGAAGCTGAAAAAAAGTTATTATATTTATTAGACTTTTTACAAAATATGTGCTATTGCCACCATTTGGTAATTTAATAATTGTTTAAATAAATTTAAAATAAAATGACAAAACAAATGTTTTATATTCTAAATAAAATAATTAAAATAAAACAGCAAAACTAACGTCCTATTTAAATTGTAAACATATCATTTATAATAAAAAACAACAAAACGAACGTCTTTTAAATTTTTTAGGCAAATATCTACATTTCCAGAAAAAGTCAGTTAAAAGTGTTTGGTTTTTTGTCTATTTAATGCTAAATGTTTCCACGTTTATTGGTTGATGTACCCTGTCTAACCATTATAATGTCTAGCTGTTTCATATTTATTAGCAGTAAATAACTAATAACAACTTATTACTTATCAACATTAAACTTAACTACTAAACAACTTCTGCCCCAAATGATCTAAAACAAACAAGTCAAATTAACTTTTTACTACTCTGCCCTGCAAATTTAAAACACCCAAAGTGCAGAAATTCAAGATTCTGAGATTTTTGCAAAAAACTATTTAATATTCAGCCAAGAAGCTAATGTTTTACTATATTCGTTTTGACTTTAGGACCAAATATCTTTCATATAAGACTTCATTGATTTTTTTTGCAGGTGCTTAATCTTATAATGAATCATATACCAAACTAAGAAAATTCAATATTGCACTTAAGATGTTCTTGATTGGCAGACAGTACTCGCCTGATGATTGTGTTAACATGTGAAACTCTGAGTAATATTCTATTAAAGGTATTATCATTTAGGTAATTCCTGGTACAGTGGGTAACTAGTATATACAACCCTCGGAATTAGAAAAAATTAGGTAGGCAATAAATTGCCAACCTCAAACTGTTAGAGGTCGGCATAAGGTCGGCAAAAAAAATTTGACACAAATAGATTACCATAAAACATAGAGATGAGGTAGGCAATTTTTTACCAACCTCAAACATTTTAAGGTCACAGTTAGGTCGCCATTGCTGAATGCCAACCAAATTGCTAACATAACTCCAAGGGTTGTATATAAATACAAGTTTTGATAACAAGGGGTTACCATAAAATATAAAATCAAGGTCAGCGATTTTTGTCGATCTCAAACACTTTAAGATCAGCATTGCCAGTGCCGACCCTAATTCGAGGGCTGATATACATATATATATATATATATATATATATATATATATATATATATATATATATATATATATATATATATATATATATATATATATATATATATATATATATATATATATATATATATAAATATATAAATATATATATATATATATATATATATATATATATATATATATATATATATATATATATATATATAAGTAGCCTCCTTATCTGTAGTGGCCTTCTAGGCCTTGGGGAGGTGAAATAACAAAAAAAAAAAAATATATATATATACTCTTCCTGATGATCCAGCAATGGTAAAACTTCAAGTAGAAGAAAAAGTTAGATAAGTGTTTTTTACTAATTTATATATATATATTCATATATATATATATATATATAAATACATTGTATTAAAAGCATATTTAGATCGGTAATAGGATGTTATACTTAATTAGGAAGCTATGAGTGCTTTAATACAAACATTGAATGATTTAGGCAGAGCATGCAAGGGAGTTGCTGCTATATCAATTAAGGATTTGGTTGGGGCACCAATAAACTTTACATCATCATTAATTTTTTCTTCTTTTTCTGGAAAAACAGAGTAGAAATCCCTTTTAAGTACATACATTGGTTTTGGAATCGGATTTGGGAGGTTTATATTATATATTAAAGTTTAACATCTTTACCCAGTTCACTATAGTATATTTCAGATTGTGGTTTTCTATCTGAGCTTGAAATAACATCAGAGCTATATTCCTCTTCTTCACTATCAGTGCTCAAAATACAAATTGTTTCTGTTGATTTAGTTACGGGTTTGGTAACTATTTGATCATCACTGTCTGAGTCAAGGCAAATAGTTTCGGCATAATTTTTTAGAACTTTTTTTTGGGCAAATAAGACTTTACTATTTACATCAACATTTAATTCTTTAGAAGAACTCTGAGCACCCAATCTGTTTAGTCTTGCTAGTTCTTTTTCTCGTAGAGTTTGGGTTGTAAACTCAAGTTGCTTATCGCCAATTACTTTACGAATATTTCTACGCAAACCTCTTTTTTTCAACTTGGCAGCCAAAGAATTTTTTTTCTTTATTATCTGTGAATCAGACATGTTTATTATTTCTGTATCATCAATGCCTTTATGAAAAAACTCAGAAGTATTATGCTCTTCTGCATCACATTTTGCTTTATTCTTTATTTCATTTTTTGAACAAATTCTTTTTGATAAAAACATTTCAGATTCAGTAGTATTAAAACTTCTTTTTAATGAAACAACATCACTCTCAACAGCATCACAAAGTTCTTTTATTACATCAGTGACTATATTTTGAGTATCAAACAAATTTTTTTCCATCTTAGTTTATTTTATTTTTTTTACTTGTTTCACTGATTTTTGAATCTGTTTTTCAAAAAATTAATATATTATGAAATACAAATATAAAATTTTAATTTCACTAGAGTTTAAAATAAAATTATAAAATTCAAACTATACTTTTTTTAATCGATTATAGTTTCCATTTACAATCAGCACTTAAAATAAAATTGATCCAAAAAAAAAAAACATTATTATTAAATTAAATTATAAACTTCTGTTAATGGTATATTCACATTATCCTTATTAAAAATTATTTTTATATAATATAGAGTTACGTTATTATCACTTTTTTCAAGATTAATTTAAATTCCATTATTTAAAGCTCCAATATAAAGTGTAAATAAGACCTAAAATGATTGACTTTTATTAAATTGACTTCGTAGCTCCGGAGTTCATAAAAATATTTCCGCGCATAAAAATGCGAAAAAGAAGCGAAACGATATATCCTTTTTTTTTAATGTTCATTCACCTCCCCAAGGTCACGAAGGCTGCAACAGTCAGGGAGGCTAGTTAAACTATGGTTACAGCCCTCTCCTGCTGCGTGGAGAAACAAGTTGAGCATGGTGCTACCAGGGACGTGGTGGGGATCGAACTCGGAACTTCTCGCTTATGAGGCAAGCGCTCTATAATTACCATGCGATAATTGTAGAGCACTTGCATTACCATTACCACTACACCACTATGCGGTAGTGGTGTAGTGGTAGTGGTAATCCAATAGTGTTAATGGTACCACTACAACAATTTTTTATTCTGAAAGCCCAAACAGTTTGGGTTGGTATTACAATTCTATGTAAAGTTTGAACAATTAATTGAAAATGAAACCGGTACAATTGTATCTTAAGCAAATGGTATAAAAAAAGCCTCTACACAATTTTTTTATATCTATTATAAATGATTGTTGAGAGATTACGCTATTGGATGTATTGCATTTGATTTATATTTATCGAGAAATTTTAAGTTTCATAGTATAATTTCTGAGCGTTCAAAAATTATGACCATATAAAATTTTCAACCCCCTCAAATTAAAGAGGGTTTAAACTATATATGATTATATTTTTTGAACTCTAAAATACTTTACTATAAAATTTAAAATTTATCGATGAATATATTTCAAGTTAAAATTGTTCAAAAAATATTTCATCAACTTGTTGCTCTCAAGTTTGGGCAGGGGAAGGGCTAAAATTTTGTGGCTTTTTTGTTCCCAGGCTCCAATCATTGCAATTTTCTGCAAAGCATCCTTATTTGACATAAGTATAAATATATAAATGTTTGGAGTTTGCTCCATGTCTGGAAGTTATCTATCTCAAAAACCAAAAAATGCTGGCGCTATCCCTGCTCAGATCCAATACATATTCCAGCTATTGCTATTAACAAAAAATGGATCTGGAGCATAGAATTGGAGCAGCCGTAGCGCAATGGTTAGAGGTCTGGCTCAGAACCCAGTGACCCAGGTTCGACGCCAGCTCTAGCCCAACAAACGACAACGGTACGGAAGGAGACATAGACTTCCTGTTAAATGCTCTCCCGCGGTGCTCTGTGATAAGACCGTAAGGACTTCCATTGAATAAAGCTGTATTGTTAAAATATTGTTTTGAGAGAGAAAACCAGGCACCAAGCTTGAAAGGGCGTAGGATGATCCGTTGTCCTTTTTTTTTTTTTTTTTATACAATAGAAAACGTTTCAATGACTGATAATGTGAAACCTGCTTAGCTTTTGTATTTGAGATTGAAACTTTAGTATTTGGAATAAATATGCACATGATAAAAATAATTAAAATTTTAAAATCTATCGTTATAATTTATTATAAAATATTTTTTACGAAAAAAATAGGGTTTAGTTGTAGTTGAATTAGACGGAACCGGGCGTATTCCGTACGCCAATGAACAGTTAGCCATGCTAGCTCGTGTTCGGTTCCACAGAAGATGATGCGTTGTAATTATTATGGTAGCTGATTAGTCAACACTGACTCATTGAAGCAGTTGACACTGATAGCACTTACAACTTTGTTAGGTAGTGCGTTCCATTGGTGAGTAACGCGGTCATTGAAGAAGTTGAAGCAAACGAGACATTTTTTTATTGATTTCACAATTAATGCGCAACTAATTCAAGTAGTACTTGAATGTTGATGCAAAAGATAACCATGGCATTGCATTTTTTAGACAAATAAGCCGCCTTGCCTCTACCAGGATCCGGCCAGTTATCAAATATTAGAGTTTTTGCATCTTTATTGCGCTCAATTTGTGTAATTTGCTGCACTCAATATATGTGAATCATAGGATTGTGGATCAGTGGGGACCTCAAACAATTTTCCTAAAGTTGAGCTAAATAAATTTCAAAGTGACTCATTAGAGTCAAAGGGAGAAACTTTATCCAACAATGGAGAACGTGAATTTTAACCTGACTTGGTAATAGTTAAAGCTAACCCCTCTTTGTGGCTGGTTGTTTTGAGTCAAAAAGATAGGGATGTAATTATTTTAAAGGAACGAAGCACGAAAGCAATACTTAAAGGTGAGCAATTGTCCCTTTTTTGTTGTAACAGAGGAGCTAGGGATCAATGGAGGAAACTGATATGATAAAATCCAACTTGTAACTAATAGTGTAAAAAATAAACAGTTAAAAAGTGATGTTCATAAAATTAAGAAAAAACTCAATGGAGACATAGTGATTCTGTGCGAGAATCGTGAACTTATGAAAAAATTAGCTGAGCATATTATAAGGAAATAGATGACAAAGTGGTCATGCATAATTATGATCAAGATAATAGTAAGAAGCTTAGAAGATTAAAGATGTCTATAGAAATAATGAGTCTAGATTTAAATGAAAATAATGAACAACTCGAGAAAGAAATTATTGAAGAAAATGAAATCCTATTACATGTATCTGATGTTACACTAAACATCGTTATGAGAAAACTCATCAGAAACAAAACTAGTGAACTGATCATCTTTTATGCAGATGAAAAGACAAAAAATTACCTTACGGAGAAAAGAAATTTCAAGTTATCTATGAATTGGCAGGTAGTTCATATTTGTGATCATATAAATGCCATTATTTGTTACAACTGTCAAGGCTATGGGCACATTTCAAAAAATTGCAAACATAATGAACCTACCTGTACATATTGTGCAAGAAACCACAAGTCTTATAATTGTGATTATCAAGACAAGTTGTGCGTTAATTGCTGTTGATTTAATAAAGAAAACAACACTAATTATCCATTTGACCACTTTGCACATGAAAGACAATGTCCAATATTCAATGACGTAAGAGAGAAAGTTAAGTCAAGGATTCAATAGCAACCAAATCTACCTAGAGAATCTAGAGAATTTAAATGTGTGTTGGTAAATATTGATGTTCTTATTGATAAAAAAAGTGAAGTTGAAAAATATTTACTAGAATATAAACCTGAAGTTATTGGTTTAACTGAAACACATGTGACTGACATATACTTGGGTTGTGAAATTAAATTTGAGCATTATACCTCCAGAAGTGTATAATCTTCTAGCACGCATACTGAGGGATGTACACTTTTGATCAGAGAAGATATCAAACTATTGTAAAAATAAGGGTTTTACTTCAAGTTATAAATAAATATATAGATCACCTTCAAAAAATAATGAGATCGAATTTATAAACTTTTATCAAAACTGGATCAACATGATTGAAAATAAGTACAAAGATATTATAGTCATGGGTGATCTTAACTTTAATATTAATCCATTTAGAAATCTAAACAGCTCACCATATTTTAAAAGTTTTCTTGATGTGATAAGAAAATCAAACTTAAAAGTAATCAACGATGAAATTATACCATCAAGAATTGTTGCGGTAGTGGTGTAGTGGTAAAGCGCTCGCTTCAAAAGTGAGAGGTTCCGAGTTCAATCCCCACCACGTCCCTGGTAGTACCGCGCTCAATTTGTTTCTCCGCGCAGCGACCTTGTTCGTCAAGGTTCGTGTTTCGGAGTTATAAAATTGAGAGAGGGTTATAACCACTATTAAGTAGCCTCCTCATCTTTAGTGGCCTTTTTGGCCTTAAGAATAATAACAAAAAAAAAAAAAAAAAAATTACTCCAACAACTAGTACAGTAATCGACCTATTTTTAAGTAATTTACCTCTTGAAATTGTTCAAAATGAATCTCATAAAATTTTAGACCATGAAATGCTTGTGTCTATTGACAAATACAAATTAACAAATAGTTCACATTTAAAGAATAACCTACAACATTTCAAAGAAATTAAATTATATGACAAAATAGACTTTAAAAATTAAATCAATAGTTGATATTCAAGTTTGCAGAAAAAGATGATGAATTCAGGAAACTAAATATAGATGAAATGGCTGAATAATTAATTAATAGTATTCGAGGAACTATAAACACAGTAGTAAAAACAAAAATCATTTCAAATAACAATAGGAATTCTTACTATAAATGGATGAGTGGTCCAAAGTTGTTGATAGCAACTAAAAAAGCGAGTCTTGAGTGGAGTAAATTTAAAACAAAGAGAAAACTTGAAGTGAACAAAATAAATTCTCAAACAATACAGAGTTTATAAAAAATCTAGAAATATCAAAACCGACTTATTGAGAAAGTTGAAAGCAGAGTATTTTAAAACTAAAATTGATATGCTTAAAAATGACAGTGCTGCTATGTGGAAGACCTTATAAACTTTTACTGAAACTAATTTAATATATGGGAAGATATCACATTTGATGAGTTAAATAAAAAATCGATTGCAGATAAACTTAATGAATTTCTCATTCAGAGTATTCTTGATATTGAAAAATCGATAACAAAATTAAACAACTATCTCGCTGTTGCTCACATAAAAACATCACAGCATTTTAGTGGAATGAATAAATTTAAAGAAATTTCTAAATATCGACTTGATAAAATAGTAAATGATTTTAAAGATAAAAAAAGAAAATTTGATATTAAAAAAAATATTAAAATATTAATGTACCAATTTAAAATATAAATGTACGAGTTTAAAAAAAAGTATATCCAGTCATTGGTTCAAACTTGCTGAAAACAATTAATTTACCTTTTAAAACAGGTTTTGTACCTAAACTTGGAAAAGATCTACTATAATACCCATTCAGAAAGTGACATCACTCAAATTACCACAAGACATGAGACCACTAAATATGTTACCAGTGTATGAAAAAGTTCTTAATTATGTATACATATGCAGTTGTCTACTTATTTTGAAGAAAATATGCTATTTAATAAAAATCAATTTGGCTTTCGAAAAAATCACTCTACTGAAACAGCAGTTCAACTACTCATTTCAAAATGGAGGGCAGCAATTGATGGCGGTATGTTCATCATAACAGTTATGTTAGACTTAAAGAGAGCATTTGAAACAATAAATAGAAAAATATTAATTGAAAAATTAAAGTGTTACAAAGTGGAAGGAGTAGTACTTCAATAGAAGCTACTTAACAGGAAGAACTCAAAGAGTAAGAATTGGTGATCAATTATCAATTGATGTAACCCTGTGAGATTGGTGTGCCCCAAGGATCAGTACTAAGGCCCCTGTTATTTATAATATACATGAATGATATTGGCAGTGCTACCCGATATGTAAACATTAATCTCTTTGCATATGGCACATTAGTCTACATTGAAGGTAAAAATTTTGAAGAACTGATATAAAGTTAAATGATGAATTGGAAGTACTTTATGTCTGGTTTATTGAAAATGGACTGAAACTAAATGGTAATAAGTAAATAAGAAAAATATCCGAACAGATATGTCAAGTTCGAAAACGTAATAGTTAAATTCAGTGAATGTGTAAAACACCTGGGTATTAAAATTGACTACACTTTGAACTTTTCTGAACACATTAGCTATACTGCAGCTAAAATTTCAAAGGCGATTGGTTATCTTATAATAATTGGTAGGTATCTGACTAGATGGACCAAAACAATAATTTTTAATACAATTATCGCACCTCATTTTAAATATAGTACTTCATTATTCTTTGATACAAATGAAAATCGAAATTCAAATGCTCAAAAGTTACAAAACAAAGCTATGAGAACGATCTTGAAATGTGATTGGTTCACACATAGTAATGATATGTTGTCTAGATTAAACTGGCTATGTGTAAAAGAAAATATTTAAATGAAAGTGTTTACATTTTTACACAATACTATTTCAACTACAGAAAATGAATGTTTTTCAAGCATTTTTTATAAAAAACAATGAAGTACACGATTATTTTACAAGATAATTTTATTATCCTTTGAAACATAGGATATATTAAACTTCTTATAAGTTTCAATTGTTAATTTTGTATAATGACAGCTTGCACCATCGGGCCAAAATATATATTTTTTTATTTTTGTGATGCGAATTGATAAAGGGAACAAGTTTCTTTTCTATGAATTCTTTGGAATATATTTTTGTATCAACCGCATTATTCTTAATTGCAAAGAAAGGTTTTGATTTTCATTTGATTTACCAAATCTACTTATCTACTTTGATTTACCAAATCTACTGATTGTAATCCATACTAAACTACAAACCTACTTTGATTTACCAAATCTACTGATTGTAATCCATACTAAAACTTTCGCTTGATTTAAACTTATATTTAATATTATTTTCAGTTTTGTCTTTATCTTGACTATAAAAGCTATCACTTCCTGGTGTGTTTTGACTGCTCAAAGTAAAATAAGACTCGTCATCCATTATAACTTCAAACTCATTTGATGGTCGAAAAAAGTTTTCAAAAGTTTTAACAGTCGTTGTTTTTGTTTAATTATTTCTGAGATTTCTGGTGTTTTCTTTCTTTTGAAATATTTAAGTCCATGCATGTTAAAAATTTTATAAACATAACTTCTATGAATTCCATAATTTAATGCAAGTTTTCTCTTGGAGATTCCAACTTTATTTTCAGCCTTGTTAATGAGTGAAGTAATTTTCCTTATGTCCATTTTGTATGGTTTTCTGCCGCTTCCCGACTTTCTTTTAAGGTCAATATTATCGTCAACTCTTTTAATAATATTTTAAGTTGTTCGCCTTGAAACTTTCATTTGCATAGAATGATACACTGTAAATGTTTTTCCTTTGTCTATTTTATCTAAATAGAAGTTTCCTATAAGCTTTCGTTCGTCGTTTTCTTTAATTCCATCCATTTTATTTATATAATTTTAATTGCCAAAATCAGTGTCAGATTATGAAATAAGAATGTCTAGTGAATATATTTAACTTCAAACTGCAGAAATATTCGAATTTGTTTGCGAGTTTCGAATGTTCAAATTTTGTGCACATTTTTAGTAGCTTAGTGTTATAACATAAATAGTATCATAAAAATCCCAATCAAAAAAAAAAAACTGCTTTTGTGCCAGAAAAGTACTTAATAAATGTATTGATCAATATATGTCAATAAATTGATGTACAAAATGAATTCTACCCAGCAAACACACAATGGCATCTACATGCCAAAATAGACTATACTGTCACAAAATTCTATAAAAAGTTGATCAAATATCTATTAAAAATTAATGATAATAAAATTAATAATTTTTAAATACTTCTGTCGTAGTAATAATAGTAGTTATAGTTAACTGCAATTGCAACAAATTTATGTAAATAAAGAACTGACTTTAATAACTGTACCTATCAACTATATCTTATATCAATAGTACTGGTTGATAAAATGAATAACTGATGACAGTTAGATATAAACAAGCAATAGTTGACCTAAATTAGCCAATTATATAACTTTAGACTCATATAAGACAATTATGAAAATCAGTCTAAAAAACAGTCAAACACAGTAATTAAAGGAAACATCATTAATTTACCATTCTCAATAAATTTTAGGTAATGTTGTCTCATATTATAATCTTTCCAAGTAATTAAACTTGGGTTGATACGGCTACACAAAGCTGTTGCATTTCTTCTTACAAAAAGATCGCAATCATTTTTATGAGCAGCTCCATGTACTAATAATGTTGCATCATCTTTACTTAAACTATTAAAGAGTGAATCGTAAAACTGAACACACTTTGCATGTAAAGCAACAATCGAATGTGAAACAACATTGAATGTGAAACAACATCGTCTCAGAAGAACATCTTAGAAGCACCTAATATGATTTTCTAACATCATTTGCATAAAACTGTTACTTTCTGAAAAACCACCTGAATTAAAACAACTAAAAATGCACAAAACCCAACTTTTTAAACTTTGTAACCCATATATTTTAGAAAACTGATATAAAAGCAATCTTTGTGCAATATCAATTAAGGTTTCATTCAGCCAGCCAGAAGTTTTGTTAAGTCAAGAGGTCCAATAAGGTCTCGAGTAAGATTGTCTAGGGTCAGAATTTTTAATGCCCAAATTCAAGGTCCCGGACTTGTCTAAAAATTAGTGAAACTGATATGATAACATCTTTATACTAATTAGTTTGTTTTAGTATAAGTATATTGACTTAAACTATAAGCTTTTTTTGTAGTACCATTTTCACTTTCACTTTCATGAAAATTTGGTTTGGATCACTTTCTGAAAATTAGGTTTAAATCCATAATAAAGTTACAACAAAGATAGACACAAAAGTCACAAAAGTTATATCAGCCACTATGATCATACTTTTTAAACTTAGAAAATTGTCCGAAATTTTTATTTGACTTTTTCAATAACTAAATGGATGAAATAGTATTGTTTTTTGTTCACAGTCAAGCCAATGTTTATTATAACACGGAAAAACAATTGAGAAAGATGATATTTTTGCTGCTGAAGTTGCCGTAGTATTATAGAATTTGAAAGGTCAGATAAAATCTAGAAAAGAAAAAAATTTCTAGCTTTCATGGTAAGACAGCATTTGCAAGTTATCGAAGAAAGTAATCATCATTTGAAAAATCAATTTCTGAAAGAAGTAGACATTTTTTACAGTGTCTGTCTAGAGTATATAGATGAGTGAACGCGTCACTTTAATCAGGTTGAAGTTTTTAAATGGTTTTTACTTAACTGTAAAGTTGAATGGATTGAAATTATTGAAACTATAACTTTTTTGAAAAAATCAATAAAAATCACATTCGATGACAAATTTTTCGACGAAATTCGGAGAACTAATTTGTATTGCACAAAGGAAAAGTTTTCTTCTTGGAACTCACTTAAAGAAATGATATTTAAATCAGGCTACGAGCCTGATTTAAATATCATTTGTATTTATACATACCAAATTTATTCCTTGTACGCGTCTGGTATTTTTCAAATATTAATAGATTATTATTGACATTAATTATTCTGATTTACACATAACAGGTTTTTATTTAAAGTACTAAACCTAGTTTGGTGTTTGTTTTTATTTTTATTTAAAAAAAAGTTTCCTTTTACTTGTTACCAACATGTTTTACATGTTACCAACAACTTTTTTTTTTCTTGCCCATGAACAAGGTGGTGCAACTCATCTCCTGAAAACATATTTTTTTTACAAGTTTAGGCATTCTTATTAAGTTTAGGCAAGTTTATTTATTGATGAATGCTTAGTATTAAGTTAAGCAATCATTTTTTAATTGATGTTTAAACTAAATAAACTTTAAGTAAATCCAATTTCGCTAAAACTGTTTTAATTATTGTTTATCTGTCAACCGGCCAATTTGTAGGATTAAAAAAATTATTGATTCAATATTTAATACAATTAATTTTTAAATATTTTAAATGCCAAACTATAAAAGTATTGGTAAAAATCTTGTTTTTTATATTGGCTGTAATTAGGTTTATTCCGCATACGCCTGGCTGAAATTTGGTCAGAGTGGCTGTATTTTGGTCTAATCTATATACTTTTTGTTATCGTTGTTTTTTCAAGCAATTTTCATTTATAATAATTGCTGTAGTTATATCCTAAATGCTGATTTATCTTTCTAGAAATGTATAGTTTTCATATAGACATTTTTGTTAATATGTCTGTAGAAACAATTTTGTTAAGATGCAGCTGGATTTTGGTCACTTTACCCAACGTATTCCACATATATCATATACAAGTCACTAAGTCCGGCAAACAAGAAAATTGTTTTACGGACTTTGTAAAACAATTTTTTTCCGTGCAATCAAAGTAGGGAGACTTTCCTGTATATAGCCGCTTGTAGTAGTTTCATGGTATGCCATTTTATTGATAACAGAGTTTTAGCGGTTGTTTAACAGCGTAAACAAAGTCTTGGCTAATCTGATTGGTCAAAGGACATACGACCAGTTGATCACTTTTTTGGACACACGGACTTCTGGTTCTTTTAATAAAACCCTAAGTTTTATGATTTTTTGTGACTAGAATCACTCAAAACACAGATTTCATCATAGAGAACATTTTTTAGTAATAAACAAAAAAATAGTCAAAACTTTTTGACTTTTTTTTGTGTTTATTACTAAAAAACGTTCTCTATGATGAATAAATGATGAAAATTGGCCGTATATCCAACTGCCAGCCGAGAACCAACTGGCCTCTAAAAATTCTATATCTTCTTCGAAAACTCCATTGGTAATTTTTATTAGGAATTCCTGAGAAATTAATGAAGATAATGTCATTCTAGGTTTCTGACCAAACACAGCAATATATGGATCCATTTTAATAGCTTCGTGATAAGCAGTATCTTTTCCCCATTAAACAATGTGTAATCTAAAACTCAATTTAGTTGTTTTATAGTCTCTCAACCATAAACCAATAATGTTTTAAAAGTTGAGTTGCTTCGCCCAACACTAAACCTTGACTTTGCGGATATTGTGGTCTGCCATAAACTAATAGAAGGTTTTCCCACAACATCCTTAATTCTTGAATAACTAAGCTTGTAAATTTCCTTTTATTATCTGATTGTAAAGTATTCGGCCCCCAAAGTCTAGAAAAACATTATATAGTTTCTATGGCAACTTCAGATGCTTTCTTTGATATTTAATTGACTACTGTAAAAAAATTTTTTTTTCAGTGTAAATGTTTTGGCCCAGTTTAATATGAAGTTTTGGCCCAGTTTAACATGAAGGGGATATATAGAAAGAAGAACAATATAAGCAGGCCCGAAAAGGCTTTATCTCAACAACTAAAGTTGTTTGAGGCTGTGACAGGTGAATTATTATTTTAAATTATTTTTATGTGTCGTTTTTTAGGACGATTTTGAATTTTAAGGACAAATTAATTTAGAAGCCAAAAAGTTGTCTGAATTTAGAAAATCCTGGATTTCAAAACTTGTCTATGAAAATCAGAATGTTCAAATTTTGTTGAATTTTTTAAAAACTTTTCAGTATTTTCATGGAGACTTCCAAAAAAATATATATATTTGTAGATTATAGATATAGTGATTAAACTTCTTTAAAAAATTTTTTTTAGTATCAATTTTTTTAAAAGTTTAGAAAATGGAAATCAGTATGAAATATTCTAGGGGGATTTAATTTTTTTGTATCCGTGATGGCTTAGATACTGCACTTATATCCATGCAGCCACTACACGAGATCATATTAAAAAAGAAATTATGAATGTTTTAAAGTATGCTTTAGACAAAATAGGTCAAGGTTATTGATGGAGATCATGAATTGATGCTTCATCCAACCATACTTGTGAAAACAATGAAACGTTAAGTTATGTTTTGAAATTGAAATGATAATGTACTAATAATCTTTCGGAAATATATTCATCATGTATTTGCATTTGTAGAGTTTGGGTCTTAATAACGTTTAATCAACGTAAATTACACAACGTCAACTTAATGTCTCTATTATACTTTGTTAAACCTTTCCATTTCTAGCTTTAAAACAACGTCTAACCAACGTTAAAGCTGACGTTTAATCAACGTTAAGTCAACGTTAAAATGCCCGCTGGGCATTTTAACGTTGACTTAACGTTGACTTAACATTTTAACCGTTTTAACGTTTTAAATTTTTTTTTTACTTATAGTTTAATACGGAAAGAGTTACTCAATCCTTATGTACGTCTTTTAAACCTTACTGAACATAGTTTGTGTATCCTTAAAAAAACTCTGTAATTTTATCTGGCTACCATCTCTAAACCCTTTTTTAATGTTTAATATGGACGTTTTTTGAAGGTTGATTTCGAACGTCTTTTAAACATTTTTTTAAAACGGCTTTTCAACTTTTACTTTGAACGTCTTTTTAACGTTATTTTGGAGCGTTTTAGTTAATTTCATCTGGGTATCCAAACAAAACGACGTCAGAACGTTCTGATCTCTTAAACGTTTTTTGAAAGTAAAAATGCTGACTGAGTACAAGCACTGAGTACTGAGTGGCCGTATTAGATATTGTACTAACAACTTTTATACTTAAAATCTGCTATTGCAGTTCTGAATATTATTGAAAACGTAAAAGTATAAACAGTTAGAACTAAATTAAAAAGACTCTTGATGGTGTACCAAGAGCTCTACTTTATATAAAACTTTAAAAAATGCAGAAAAAAAATTTTATCATGAAAAAAACAGTAATAATCTGTTTAAAATTTTTTATATTTTTTTAATTTTTAAAAGTTCTTTTGAATTATTAAAACAACCAAAATTTAAATTATTTCCAGAAAGTCTTAAAGGATTTGGAATTCGAATTAAACTTTTAAGTTTATCAGATTGAGGTTAATGTTATAAAGTTTAACTACTTTTTAGTAAAATTTAACGAATTGAAATCTTTTTCGTGAAAACACATTAAACAAATAATTTGCGATTGTTCGGAATTTTATTGAAAATGCTAAAAATTAAAGTTTTTCTTAATGTCTCTTATTGTTTTTAAAATTTTTATCAATGTCATGTCAAAAAAAGCACAAAAAAACTGAACGAAATTTTTTTTAGGAGCATTTTTTGATTATTTAATAATATAATTAAATTTAAGTTTGAATATTTTCATTTGTATTTTTGTCTCTAAAAATCGAAAAATTTTAAAAATTAAAATGACTTTATTTTCAATTGAAAAGTTTATAACCGTTCCTAGGGTAATACAGATAATACATAATTTAAGTTAGTTTACTGTTAAAATAATCGTAAGTTTCAATATTTTTTTATGAAACTTAAATTTGAAAACTTTCTGTAAAATATTAAAAAGTATAAAAGCAACGACGAAAACAAAATATCAAGCGTATAAAACTGATGAATTTTAATCGTTTTTTAAACTTAATGGTTTACTTCTTTATAATTCATTGCGAATGCAAATTTTCATCTTTCATCAATCTTAATAATGAGAAATTAAAAGTAACCTTTACTTCTATGAGTAGAATTACTGAAACACGTTTAGTGTCGAATGCTATATTGCTTAACATAAGTGCATCACATCAATCATTATGTATGAACAGATGTATTAAAACTACAAATTGTACTTCGTATAATATTTTTAAAGACAGTGATAACGTGTTTCAATGTCAGTTGTTATCAGAAAATAAATACTTGAACTCAAATCAGTTAGAAAAAAAAAGTGGTTGGATTCATGCTAGTATTCAGGTTTGAAAAAATCTGTATAAGTAAACTGTCTCTTTTATTTTGATTTACCTTTCAAATAATTTTTTATTATGTTCCTTGAACTATTATATATGTTTTATTATTTTAAAACATTTTGAATTAAGTCAATGTAATAAAACATTTTTAGAGCGTCCCGTGTGATAGATCACCTTGTAAAAATAATGGTTTATGCATACCAATATATGCCGAAAACGATTATATATGTTATTGTTCCGCAGAATACTTAGGGCCATTATGTAAGATAAACTTTTGTCATTTGAATTTTTGTTCTGATATTAAGAATAATACTATGTACTAATAATATTTTAATGATTCTATATAAACAAATGAAGGATATAGATCATGACCTCCAACAAAACAGACCTCACTAACATACGACTGTACAGTGATCAAGCATAACTTAAAATATGACCAAAATAAATTTTGTTAAAAATATTTATGTAAAATTGCTGAAAATTTATTCTGTGATGTAAAAAAAGGTAAACAAGGAAGCAGATTAAAAATCTTTAAAGTAAGGTCAAGCATGGGAGGGGGGATTATTTTTCTTTTTAAAAAAAATTGATCATATATATATATATATATATATATATATATATATATATATATATATATATATATATATATATATATATATATATATATATATATATACATATATATATACATATATATATATATATATATATATATATATATATATATATATGTATATATATATATATATATATATATATATATATATATATATATATATATATATATGTATATATATATATATGTATATATATATGTATATATATATATGTATATATATATATATATATATATATATATATATATATATATATATATATATATATATATATATTAGGGTTATTCAAAAATAGGCTATGTCAAAAATTTGAAAAGAGCCCTAGCTTATGATCTACCCTGACCCCAATCTTTTACAAAAAATTTTTTTAACATTGGAAAGGTTCTCACAGAAGTCACAAGGGTCAATTTTTGCCTTGTTTTTAGGAAAACTTTACCCCGCTTGTGGGACCCTTGAATTTCAACCAATCTAAAAATTAAACTATCCAATAATATGGTAATGAGTTCTACAACTTAAGATTAAGGAGCTCTTTTTATAAATAAACATTCAAAGTATTTCTTTTTTTAAACAAAATGTGGGTTTTTAGTGGGTATTTTCAAAATATCTTACATTTCAATTTTTGTGTACAATTTTTTATTTGAAAACATAATTTTTTTTTCCTGAACCAATTTTGTTTTGAATAAAGAATAAAAAAGATTTTAAATAAAATAAAATAAAAATTTTTCATTTTCAAAATTAAAATATAATCTTATATAATTATTTTATTTAACATACTTATATGTAAACATTGAACTTTAGATTAACATAAAATATTAATAATTTGTATGATGCCACCCAAAAAGAAAATTGAAAGAGTTGATGATACTTTCTGTGAAAAATAAATTGTACTATTCCCAACAACAAATTTGCAACTGCACAAAAAATTCTTCAATACTACAACTTTCTAAGAAAATCTAAATCTGAAGTTAAGCTGAATTTTATTGTAGGGTGTCCAAACAAAAGCGGATCATTCTCACCAAGTTGTCCTACCAATCAGTTACATTACTGAATAATATCTAAACTTGTAGGTCCATGGACACGTGGTGGATTTAAAGTAATTACAACTCAGAAGCTAACGAAATGATAGATCAAACTGTATGACCTTATCAAAACACGAGAATATATTTTTAAGTTTTTATAAGTATTTAATAACAACAATTTCATTTTATAGGATCAAGGTCAATAAGCGGTGAAGGACTAGATGAAGCTGAAAAGCTTTAATAAAAGAAACAACCCTGCTGAAGTTAAAAAAAAAATAACTGAAAGTTCATTAAGTTCTTTGAATACCAATTAAAGAAATCCAACTCATAGTGAATTTGAAATTGAATCATATATTGATCCTATAAATTCTGTCAACCTAACCAAGTATACCTTGCACCGTACTGCTCACACAGCAGTTGGAGAGGATTTGACTCCACATCGATATACAGCAATTCTTAGCAGTATTATTGTCAATTCTGGAGTATGCATGTCTCAGTTTGTATGCTCTAACTCTTTATCATACAGAGCAGCAGCAGAGAACGCTGTGTTAATGGGTGCAAATGAAATCAGAAGCCATGCAAAAAGCAATTCTAAATATTCAAATTCTCTGATTATAATTCATTTTGATAGAAAAACTGTGAAAGAACTTACTTAAGGTTAACAGTTTTCAAAAGTTAGGTTAGCTGTTCTTACTAGGATTAGAGTACAAACCGAGTTACTTTGAATTCCAGCAAATGACTCAGGTTCTGGAGAGCACCAAAAATCTATAGAAGAACTTATTTCTAACTTTGGATTAAAGGATAAAGTTCAGTGTCTTTGCTTTGATACCACTAGCGCTAATACAGGTAAAGCAAAAGGAACTTGTAGCAGAATCATTGTGCACTTATAGCGCCCAATGTTATTAACTGTATGTCGTTGCCATATTTTTGAGCATCGTTTTACCCATTTTTGGAAGCTTTATCCAAGCATTCATACTTCAGGACCAGAAAATAAACTATTTAAAGTTCTTAAGAACCACTGGAATGATCTAGATACTGAAAATCAAGATTTAAAAAGATTATCAATTCCTATTGATTCCTGGATTAATGAACAAAGGCTGAGTGCTATTCAATTTTGCAGATGTATAATTAGCTCTAAAGTCTTTAAGAAGGTGTGTAATAAAAGCTTTATAAAATTAATTCAATTAAATCTAATTATCCCTTTCTATTTTTAAAAAATAGTATAGTAAAGTAGTACTTCACTTATAGTTTTCCAGTTTTATAGTTTTGTAGTAAGTTATTTAAGTTATTATAACTTAGGAAAAAAATTTGTTTAGGATGAAAAGTTTCGTAAGAATTATCAAGAATTGGCTAAACTGACATTGACGGTACTGTCACACATCGGCAGATTTAAACTATACAATCTTGGAGCTGTTCATCATGCCAAATTCATGGGTAAAAGTTTATTTTACCTAAAACTGTTTCTACTAATGGAAAAAATCCCTGAAATCAATGAAGAGAGCAGGGATGAAATCACCAAAATGACAAAGTTCCTTTCCATTTTTTACACTAAGTGGTTTCTTAGAGCGAAGCTAAGGTCAGCTGCTCCGACGCAGGCACATCGTCTGAATAATTGTTTTAAAAAAAAGATATAATTTTGAAAATATACGTAAAATAGGTATATTACTTATTTTGATATTAAACATTGAAAAATCTAAGCCTTGACTATTAGAATATGAAAGCATACTGGCAGATGAAAAAGTTTGAGGAATCAATATATATATATATATATATATATATATATATATATATATATATATATATATATATATATATATATATATATATATATATATACATATATATATATATATATATATATATATATACTGCCGCTCACGGAAGTTAGGACAGTGGAGCTTTTTTTGAAAAAGCAAAATTAATATATACTTACGTTATAGAATTTTTAATTTATATTAATAAAAATTATATTTTTTATACATTTTCAATATAAAATATATAATTAGTCAGTTTAATTTTATAAAAATGTACAAAAACCATTATAATAATTAAATTTTTTTTTCGTCAAAAAAACCACCCTTTGATTTAATAACTGCTTTAACTATTCTCGGCATTCTTTCAATTAGTTTTCTAATTGTTTCTTTTTGAATATTATTCCATTCCTGTTCTATAATGTTCCATAAATGAGATTTTGATGTTGGACATACAGTTCTAACTTTTCTATCCAGTTCATCCCATAGTAACTCAATGGGGTTGAGGTCTGGGCTTTGGGGAGGCTAGGTCATTACGCGTAATACTTTTTCAGCTTTTTTTGATTCTAAATAATTCATACATAATAATGCAGTATGTTTAGGGTCATTATCATGCATCAGAATAAAGTTAAAAATAAATCTCCAATTAATCGAAGTCCCGAAGGGATTGCACTTGTTTCCAGGATATCTCTATAATGTTCTGCTCTCATTAAACCATCGATTTTATGCAAATATTTCGCTCCATCCAGAGAGAAACAACCCTAAACTATCACAGAGCCTTCACCATGTTTTACTGTTGGAACCCGACATTGAGTTAGCATTTTTTCTTCAGCAGATCTTCTAACGTAAACTCTTCGCTTATTTCCGAAAACTTCAAATTTTGACTCATCGGTTCAGAGTACTTGTTTCCATTCATCCATCGTCCAATTTTTGTGGAACTGTGCCCAATGGAATCTCTTCTGTCGATTAACTTTTCGTAGATATGGTTTTCGGATAGCAACAAGACCATGCAAATTAGCTTTTTGCATTCTTCGTTTGATTATGCTGACAGAAACTTTTTTTTCTCGATCACAGTTGAAAATAGCTGTTATTTGTTGTTATGCGAGAAGGACCTGGACGATTTCTGTCTTCCAAACTTCCAGACTCTCGATATCGACGAATGGTATAGCTAACTGTTGATTTACTCAGATTTAATTTTTCAGCTATTTTTCTAACTGTATAGCCTTCTTGAAGCAAAGTGAGTATTGCTGTCCTTTTTAAACACTTATTCGCTTACCTTTAGGCATATTTTTTTAAATATTTTGAATTTACACTAAAAAAATAATTTTTAATTTTACCTTTGAACTTCTGCACTTGAAATTTTTGAAACACTAACAAAAATACACAAAATATATGCAAAAACACAGTAAACAATAGAAATACTTGTTAAATGACAAACTTAAAAGATTTGAGTTGATAATTTAAAATACAGGTTCATACGTGACCTTTAATATGTTTCTGCGTTCTCTGTTTATTTATTTAAAATGATAAGACTTTTACTTGTGAGTACAATTTATGTTATTTTAAATGTTAGTTATTTCAATATATTTACATTAAAATAACTTAATTTAGAATTTTTTTGATACAAATTTTACATAAATATACATAATTTTTACTAATATAAGTAAATAATTTTATAACGTAATTACATTTTAATATTGTACTTTTGAAAAAATATTTTTTGTCCTAACTTCCGTGAGCGGCAGTGTATATATATATATATATATATATATATATATATATATATATATATATATATATATATATATATATATATATATATATATATATATATATATATATATATATATATATATATATATATATATATATTTTGCGGTAGTGGTGTAGTGGTAAAGCGCTCGCTTCATAAGCGAGAGGTTCCTAGTTCGATCCCTACCACGCCCCTGGTAGTACCGCGCTCAACTTGTTTCTCCGCGCAGCGGCCTTGTTCGTCAAGGTTCGTGTTTCGGAGCTATAGAGTTGAGAGAGGGTTATTAACCACTAATAAGTAGCCTCCTCATCTGTAGTGGCCTTCTCGGCCTTGAGGAGGTGAATAAAAAAAAAAAACAAAAAAAAAAAAAAATATATATATATATATATATATATATATATATATATATATATATATATATATATATATATATATATAGTTGTAGAAAATTCGTTAAAAAAAGTAAAACTTTAACAATATTGACAAGACCAAATGGTCTTCTTCGAGTGTCCACGTTCTTTGTTTTGTTTTTTTAATATTTATTTAAAAAAACAAAACAAAGAACGCGGGCACTCGAAAAAGACCATTATTATTATACTTAACATTATATGTTTGCTGGGTTAATTAGTTACTGGGTTAAGCTTATCTATTGATTAAGTAATTCTAATCGGTATGGTGATAAAAGGAATCGCCGCATTTTCAAATTATGAAACCTTTTTACATTGCTTTTAACGTGGCATATTACCACGCAATACTTGTATTTAAATCAATTAAAAATTAAGTCTTTATTTTGTTTAATTTATATTTTCATCGATAATACTTTTTAAAACATTTTATTTACAAGTTAAAAAAAATAAAACTATTCAAAATTTCTGTTATTTTTGCAATATTTATTCTTTTTTAGTGAGTTATTTTAGAAAGGAATTTCTCTTTTTCTAAAATGACATACTAAAACAGGAGAATTTGGTATTTATAGTTACTTATATATTAACTTTTTAGGTATACTCCCAAAAAATACAAATATGTAATTGTCAACTAAAATAAACTTATTAAACTCAAACTTCAGAAAAGCACATGATCATCATGTGCTTTTCTTTTCTTCCTAAATATCCGTACATTATGTACGGATTTTTAGGGGCTTTGCAGTAAGACTATTTTTGTCTTTTTCTTTCCCCCGTCTTTTGTATATTTTGCAAAAGAAAATTAATAATTTGTAACGGCAAATTTAAAAAAATAAAAAATTATAAAAATTTAAAACCGCATTAAAGAATGACTTTATGTAATAAAAAAAACAAAAAAATAATCAATGACCAAATTAATTTTGAAAAAAAATTGATTTTATAATATTGTTTGAAAAATAAAAAAGAAGATCTTGAAAACTAAAGTCACTTATAAAAACTTAATTTTCTTCGTTATTCTTCGACAAATTTTAACGATGAAGTCCGCGTCATTTGATTACTTATTCTTGAAAAAAGAGTTAAATTAACTCTCGCTCCAAACTTTTGTATGAGGAACAGAGTTTGATTGTCAGAGGAACTTATAACTTAATCAAAGATAATATTAAAAAGTTACTTAAAGTTTATATGGTCATAAATTTTGAACACTAAGATATTATTGTATGACATTAGATTGTTGTTAATGAACTTTTAATAAATCTTTTTTGAAATATTTAAAAAAATGTTTATAAACTCGCCGCTCTCACACTAATGGCATGAAAAGGAGGTTAATATTTTAGGGGTTTATTGTTGACAAAATGCGATTATCGCAATACTTTTGAAAAGCTTTACATAAACATGAATATATAAATATTTGGAGTTTGCTCCATGTCGTTACAAAAAGTAAAATTCTCAATCAAAAACAAAAAGCTTGCTACGGGCCTGATTTTAAATATGTGATTGGAATCTGTTTGTGGTACCACCCTGTTAAAATCAGCAAAAAAAATTTTTAATTAAATTCTAACAGTTTGAACATCAAAAATTACAAGAACCACTTTAATTTTTTTTTAAATGTTTTTTTTTTAATATTTTAAAAATTATTTTTTTAAATAACAGAAAGCCCTAAAATTTATATTCTAAGGCAACAAGGTTATTTTCGAATTCCTAGCAACGGCCGAAGCAACCATGTTTGTTTATATGTTTGCCTTATTTTCACAATTTTTTTCATTGGTATTGTAAAAAGGTTATTTCGACACAGAAAAAAATATTGAAGGTGGTTAATCATACTTTTCTAGCCAGTTTCTATGTTTTTTAATAAGTGATTTTTTTTAGTTTATGACATTTTTTATCCCAGCAAGCGTTGAAATATCAACATTGATTCAACAGCTATAAATAAACGTTGAACTGACGTTTATTTACAAACGTTGATTTGGAAGAAAGAAAGCGGCGTTGAAACATCAACATCGATTCAACATTAAAAAAACAACGCTGAACTTATGTTACTTTTTTTAAACGTTTTCGAAAGATAACACTTTTAAAATTTTTACTTAAATGTGTTTTTTAAAAAGTTTTACAAGTTGGGTAATTTATTTTTTATTTTCGCAACTACCTTCGCTTTCGTTTAACTTATCGTCACTTTCTACTTCATAGGTATCATCTTTCTGATTTTCTTTATCATCTTTTTTATCAACTTCTTCATCTTCCTTTTCGTGCTTGTAGGATTTCCGTTTACATCCATTTAAACGATAAGGCGCATACTTCAACTATGAGGCTAATTACGTACGAGTTTTTTTTTCTGTTGCTTTTGATTATAAATACCCCCCCCCCCAATACGCTTTTTTGAGTACCCTTGACCTTCTTAAAAGTACCTACGCAGTTAACCTATTTATCTAACATTTTATGATTTCTTTTTTAATTTAGAGTCTCCTTTCATATATAATCAACCCACTGCCCTCCCAATTCATATACGCCATCCGCAGACTCCTCTTCCCCTCCGAGCGTACGTACTTTATGGACGATCCCTAAGGAGGAAATAAAAATTTATTTATTCATCAGGGCTCGAATTAAGCCTATCGCGATCGCGAATCGATTGCTTTTCACACCTTTGCGATTAGTTTTTTCTTAAAAAAAATATTTTCGCGATTTGTTTTTTATTTTTTTTTGGTTATTTATTTTTTTACTAATTTAGCTTTTTTTTTTTTTTCTCTCTCTTTCGCGCGGAGATTTTCATTGAACGTAAAGCACTTTTGATCTTAAATTTCTTGAAATCTTTGCGTGGAACGCAGTAATATTTTAAAAGGTCGAAAAGTTAAAGCAAAAAGTTTTAAAGGGAAAAGACGTTAAAGTGAACTTTTTCTTCATTTTTTTTTTTTTAACAACAACCAGGTTTTTATATTTGTTTTTAAAACGTTCCACCAAATTAACTTAATATTAATAACTTAAATTATTATTTTATCCACAATTATATATTACTAGTTTTACTACTTTAAGTACCGTAAAATTGCCTAAGTTCGGTCACTTAAGCTTTGAACATTTATTTATCACACATAAATAAAAAAAATTCGATTTTTTTTCCTGAAACATACAGAAAATTATATTGATAATTGGTATTGTAAAAATAAAAAAATGAAAAGTAAAAACTAGTACTCAATATTTTGTTTAAAATGAAAACATCTACTTTGACCGAACTTTCAATACCATCTCATAAGTTCGGCCACTATATAAATAATAATTATGTATCACAAACTTAATGTCACAAATAATGAAAACTAATTTTTAAATCTTGTTTTATTGTAAAATTATGATACAAATTCAGGTAATGCCATTAACTAAAGCAGGCGTCGCCCCGGGCTCAAAAAAAAAAATCTTTTGGGGCACCAAAGAAAACAAGAAGGAGCACTTAAAAAAAGTTCTTTTTAAATATAAGTAGTAATATTTTTAATATTTATTGTAGTTAGTCAACTAAAAGATGATTTTTTTGCTGGTATCTTTATGGCAACACTGGTTTTGACAGATCACGCGTGCATTATGTCTTGTGCTATTGTCAAACATGTTCAGTTTGGTCTATAGTTTAACCATGAATCGACTTACGAACGAACAACGCTCGCAAATTATTGATTTTTACTATCAAAATTCATGCTCGGTTAAGAGACTGCATCGCGCACTTCTTCCAATTTATTTAAAAACTTTGGCATTTAAAATTTGCCGAATGGTCACACACGAGATGTGAACGCCTGAGGGAAGGAATGAAGTACATTAGAATAAAGGAGAATTGTTTTTCGAACAAAGCATATTTTGACAGTTGTCAAGACAAAAATAAAGATTAATAGAGGAATATTTAAAAATAAGTAAGACAGACAATGCACCTAAACAGTACTAACAATGATAATAAACAATAAATTGTTTTATAAACACTAATATGAATGAAAAAATGCAAAAAATATATGTCACCAAACAAAAAATAAATAAAACAAAAAATATTACAAAAATAAAAAGTATGTATACAACAATGAAAGGCCTCAGAATGGAAAAAAAACATTAATGCTAATGCGTAAACATAATTTGTATAGTGATTAAGTAATAAATATCTCATCAGAGTCGCGTCTATTATTACTGGCGTTTCGATGAGGATCAGCACTAGTTTATCATCGCCACTTATGCTTTACCCCGCGACTTACGCCTAATCCATACTGCAGTAAAAAAGGATTCACTACAATCAGCCAAAATCCAACCATACCCAAATTTGTAAAACACTGATATTTTATGATGATATGATGTAAAAAGTGTAGATCTACTGTACAATATAAATAAAAATAGCTAAATAAACCACTTACCATACCACTGGTAGAAAACACTAAGCACAATAAATAAAAATTCTCATAAAAACACCTGAGCAAAACTAAAGCAACTAAAGTATGCAAACAGAAAATACTGATAAATTTCCTCCTAAGACCATTTAAACCAAATAGATACTTCCAGCATAGATAAACCAAAAACAATCAAATGGCAATATATCCTATTAAAAACACTTTAAAAATTAAATAAAACACAATAGAGTCTTCAAAAAACTCTAACGCTGTCATAGATACTTCATTCGAATTTTGTTAACCTATCTAAAGTGTAAGAAATTGAACAACCCGCGAAACTTAAAATCATTACTAAAAATCAAGTAATATATGATAGTAGAATATATATATATTCTAACAAAGCTGAGTAATGAATATAAGATAATATAGCATAAAAGTTCCTTGATAATAGTAATAATATGAAAATCAGCGTATAAATAATATATTTAAAGATATTGTAATAAGATTAACTAAATACTAAAATAAGACCAGATAAATTTTAGCCAAATAAGTGGTTAAAAAATTATTTTTGGGTGATATAACAATAATATAAGTCGTGATATAAAAACGATATACGAAGCGTATATTGTTTAGAAGTAAAGTTTTCTCTACGGTCCGAATTAAAAGTAACTTTGAGACCATATCTAAATCAAAATTTCTAAAAGTAAAGCTGTCTGTACGGAAAACGGGTCATTATAGGTATGCGTCACACCTCCCATATATTAATTACTCGTTTTATATAGGTAATAGAAAATGGTAGAAAGTAGTGATCTTAGCTTCATTAGAGATCTAATTTAACTTTTCCTTTTTGCTTTGCTCGAGCATTTTATGCATATAGCATAACAAAGTCAATATATATAAAAGTTGACTTAAATCATTTGGCTCCTATAACATCATTGCCTTTATTTTCATGTGTGCGTGTTTTTTTAACTATAAGCTTTGTAACTTTGTTCTGTTCTATTACTTATCTTTATTTTATTTAATGTGGCAGAAGTTAAAAAAAAAACAAAAATACGGTAAACGAATATGTCGACTTACCTTAGAGCTGTTAACATATGCCAAACATATATTAATTTCAGCATTCGTCCGAATTATATGTTACTAATGCTGAAAATTTTTAGCGAAAAGTATCCAAAATATATTTTGCCTAGCCTTCGTCTTAATTTTGCGTTGAAATTATTTGTTGTAATCGAAATTTTCCTAAATTTTCATATAGGTAATGAGCTAAAAAAGTTAAACAAAATATATATCTTAAAAATTTTTTATTTATTCTGTTTACGAAAAACCTTTTAACATATCCAATAAAAACAGAAAGTCTTAAATTTATATATCTTTGAAACAAGTTTATTTAAAACATATAAATGTTATGAAATTAAATATTTAGGAAAAAAACAAAAAAAAAACAGAATATTTGTCAATTTTCTTAAAAAGCAATTAACATTTAAGGCAGCACAATTTTTTTAATGAAGGTACTTTTCAGAATCAGTTATAACAGCCGCTATTTACAGGACTTAGTCCTAGCGCAGCTTGTTATTTAAAAAAATCATATTATAATAATTAAAAATATTTATTACTGATTGAGACGATAATTTAACATGTATTGACTTTTAGACTTTAGGTTTGACCACTCAGCGCGCAGTATTTTTAGCCAAAATTGTAGGTATATTAAAAATAAGATTTTGATATGTTTTCGTAAATGTCTGAACCTTGAAGTAAAGACTTTTCGAAAGGCAAATGAGTATATTTACATAACTTGTATAGATTGACATTATATCTATCATAAAATTTATACAGTGTTGGTCTAAAAAACTTTTTTTGTTTAAGAATTATTTTACATAGCACTTTTTTTCAATAAAGAGACATTTTTTGAGAAAAAACATGTGGAATTATTTATGTAGGTAATTAAATTAAATTTTTTAACATCCTATAAGCATATTTAAATTTTTCTTTTTTTCACATTTTGAAAAATTTGTAATCATAGTTTTGGGAAAACTATTAGTAAATATTTAAGGAAACCAACAAAGTACCTTGTTGCTTTGAAAATTTATTGACACTAAGAAAATGAAATTACATTTCTATAGAGTGCTTATGTTTTACCTCAATTAAACATAGGTTTATTACATTCCAGCAAACATGCCTTTATCGGACCGCCGTGTTCCTTAAGATGGCACAACGCTAGCGTGCCGTGCTTGTACCACTGCGTTTTGATCATAGGTTATACAACGGTCCTTTATCCGCAAACCACTATTGGCCCATAATCGGACCTGCAGAACCTCAGCAAACATGCTTTTGTTGGACTAAAGTGTTCCCATTGTCGAATTAAAATGCTGGCACAGAATTAGAATGCCGTAAAAGTACCACGGCATTTTATGCTCGTTGGTTTTAAGACGGTCCTTCGTCAACATACCAGCATTATATAGAATAAATAACAAATAGTTAGTTAGAAAGCTAAAATTATTCAACCATTAAAATATATGCACGCTTTTTATTTAAATAAAAAAACTAAAGTTAATTATTGTAACTTATCGTCATTATCAATATTTGACGCAAAAGGTTCTTTTTTTAAAACTTATTATTGCTTTAGCTTGTCTCCCATTATTTCGGTCTGGTACGCAAAATATGTACAACTTCTTTTTGAAAATTACTTGCACTCACGGTACTTGTGGGCGGATTCCTTTGCAAGGCTCCTAAAACAATTAAACGTGTAAAAGATTGAAAATAAAAATTGTATCTTTACTTTTACAATAATTTTACTTTAAAGATGTTATTTAAAGATTGATTAAATACTAGATAATGAAAGAAAAAGACCAGCTAATAGACTATATCTAAGATGCAGTTTTAGGATTAATATGTAATGAGTGGAGTGTACACTCGCGCGCCCGCAAGCACAGGAGAGGACATTTGTTAATTTCCTGGATATTACCTTGTTAAAATGACATGCCACCATAAGAAAAAAAAAACCTACACTGCATTTCTTTTAATCCAATTTTATTTATAAGGTTTAAATTAAGGTCAGCTTCGCCTTCTTTACATCGACAATCGGTTCAATTAAGCTGAAAACAAAGTTTATTTGTAAAAAGTGAACCAGTCATTCCTCTTATAGCATCTTTAAGATTGTATCTCTTTTTGCTAACTATAGCAGTAACCTTTATATAAAAATGCATATACATTGTAGTAGAATATTTTAATATGAAAAATATTACTATAACACAATTGATCAAGTAATAATTCAAAAATTGATATAAAGACATGAAACGCATTTAAATGTGTTCAATCAATCGACTCAGTAACATTTTTTTACTTTTTTTTGTGTGCGTGTGTTTAACAAACATTGTGCCAGTTGCGGGGCTCAGATCATTTTCCATTGTGTCATTTTTTAAAACTAAAAATTAAAATTAAACTATAGAAAGCTTAAAACAAAGTTTAAGAGATTCTATACCCTTATTCGCATTATAAGAATTATAATTTTTTTAATCTGAACTTTCTGATTTGTAAGTTACTGACCAAAACTTACTAATCTTCATGCAGTAATGACACAATGGTAAGGTGTTAGCTTTTAATGCAGCTTTAACACCACGCCACTATAATTACAGCAATCAACTTATCATATGATGGTTGCATCATATGACGGTTGCATTAAAACCAATTGACAATAATAATAATAAAAATGTTAACTATTTTAAAGCCATTAGTATATAGTCACACTATTAACCTCGGAGAAAATAAAAATATTACTTACTAAGTCTGTAAATACTGCTTTATCTTTCTTTAGAAGTTCTCCAAGGATATTTAGCTCCTCTAAGTCATTAAGTGGTAATCTTAACTTATCAAAAATTACTTCATCGATTTTTCTTGCTGTTAAACTTTGCAGCAGCTTTGTATTAACTTCAGTTTGGCATTGAAGATCTTTCAAGCAAACTTTAATATCCATAACAACATTTACTAATGAAGATATTTCAGTTGGTAAAACCGAAGATTTAAATGTATTTTTAAAAAATACAGGTTGCGTTACTTTCTCAACATTAAATGCAGCATTTTTTGAAGTTGAAGAAAATTGATCTGTGTTATTTAGTAAAGATGTATATAAACCTGGAGAAGAAACCCTATAAGTAAGTATATAATTTCCAACATGTTGATTTGGCATCGCCAATGATATTTTTGGAGCTTCGGGTAGCCTGGGTCTTATTTTATGTCTAATTTTCATATCCCTTTTTACTTAATTTATTCTATAATGTTTTAGAAATTATGTATTGCAGAAAGAAATCATAAAGTTTCTTGTGATTATCAACGCTAGACAATTATTAAATACGATCACAGTAAATTTATGACTGCAGTTCAACTTGTTAAAGGAGGTGACTGAGTACACAATGTAGCAAAGTCTTTTAGAATTCCATATAGGACTTTATTTAGAAAAAAATTACTATCACATCCAAAGGATTGAAACAAGAATGAAAAGCGGTTGTAGGTTTGTTTTAAGTAATGCAGTAGAAAAACTTTTAGTGGAAGCCATAAGATAGGGAAGATATTAAACTGATGTAATATTAACTAGTAAACGTACTCCATTCAAAGATGACAAGCCATGAAAAGACTGATGCATATCTTTTAAAAGAGGATGGAATGAAGCCCATAGAAAAAAAAACCTGAACTTTTGACAAAAGCTAGCGCTACTGATCTATCTCTGAAAACATTGTTAGCTTTTTTTGATTTATATGAGATAATATTAGATAAAAACAATTTATTTAATTGACTTAATTGCATCTTTAAATTAAATGAAACTGGTTTGCGGACAGATCCCACTGCTGGATAAATCTTTGTTCGGAAGACATAAAAAACAACTTTTTACCTTGCTCAATTATGTGGTAAATCAGTGTATACTGTCCTGTTTTGTTGATGACCAAATGACCAGTTTCTACCTCTCTTTGTAGTCTACCAAGCCCTTCACCTTTATGATGCATGGTGTAAAAATAAAACAAAAATGCAATGCATGGTAAAACAAAATTATGTTGGATGGAAAACTATCTTTTCAAACCTTGAATTGACAGGTTTATTATATATGTAAAGGATTTAGAAAAGCCTGTTTTAGACATGTGCTACGGACTTAATAGCCATTTAACATATTCTACTGTTAAAAAAGCTAAGGATAACCAATAAATCTACTTTGATTACCTCCAAACAAAAGTCATGCGTTACAACCTCTTGATGTTGGTTTTTTTTCTCCATTGAAACGTCATTGGAAGAAGATCCTTAAACATTGGTCAAGTGAAAAGATAGAAATACTGGTTAGTCTGAATTTCTAATTTTGCTAAATTTTCTTGTATTTAAGATATCTGACGCATTTCTGAAAAACGGCTTCAATGGTAAGGACCTTTTCCAGGATGATAAATCAAAACCTATGGCAATAAAAGTGAATATATGAAGGAAGCGCGATGAACTAGATAAGTATAACGAAAAAGAAAAGCATCTTGTAAAATACCTATAAAGAGCAGTTGAGTATCTATAATTACACCTACTCCAAGTGAACATTGAGATAACTTGCAAATCACAAAGAGTTACTAAAATGATAGAGTATACCACAATAAACCAAGAACTATTCAGCAACTGAAGGCTAACATTCAAAAAAAAGGCTTACAACAGGTGATGATTTACTCCCTAAGAAGAGGGTGTCAGTATGAAGAGCAAAATAGTGGATATTTAAAGAATGTTATTTTCAAAATCAAATAAAGTTTACTTCCAAGAAGTATGCTTTCTATTTATAGAATGGTAAAAAGAAAGTGAGGAAAAATAAAAAAGTTATTTCTATTTTAAATGGTCTGGTGACTTTTGAGTCACCCTATGTATCTTAAAAACATGGTTTACTAAAGGTTTAGATTGTTACAATGTTATATTTTTAAACTTGCTTCTTGAGTTTTTACTCCAGTTGTGCTTAGCATGGTATGCTAAAGTATTCTCAAATGAAAATCTGTTTACAGCTAATTTCATATCAAATCAATCGTTTTATTAGTTCAGTCCAAGAAGTACCAGCTCATGTAAAGTATACATTCAATACTAAACTCTCGACTAACATATGATGTTTGACCTGGTTTTTACTGATGGTTTCAAAATGTTTCCGGTTTTCATCAATTCTAATCAGAAAGTTAACACTCTCCGAATAACAATGTAATATTCCAGCAGATAGAGCACCACCAAATACGTTACGTCAGACTCAGAGAGAACCTTTTTTGGCTCCAGGATCACATGCTAAACGACTAGTTAAAAGAACCATGGCCAGCTTGATCTCCAGGTTTTTACCCTCTTAAAATTTATTCTGAGTGTTTTTAAAGGCAATGGCATATTAACGTTCCCACAACAGTTTAGGAAACTTTGGGGATCTTTCTCCTCTACGTCTTGACGGCAGCCTGAAGACTATCATCAAGAAGAAAAGGAACAAGGTCCCCAAGAATTATATCCCAAGGACTATATCCTAAGCTGTGATTTATGCTGAAGAAGGACATGTTAAATAAAAATGTGGTAAATGGCTTTCTAAACGCTTTTTTTAAAATAAAAGTTATTTAAACAGTGTGAAAAACTATGCATTTTATTTTATGATGATGTCATCTGTGACTTTTTATTTTATGATGATGTCATCTGTGCATTTTATTTTATGATGATGCCATCTGTGACTTTTTATTTTATGATGATGTCATCTGTGACTTTTTATTTTATGATGATGTCATCTGTGACTTTTTATTTTTATTCTGTGACTTTTTATTTTAATTTTAAATTAATTTTAGCAAAGCAAAATGAAAATTTTTTTAGCTTAATTATATTTTTTAAACTTTATAACATGTTTCAAGAGAAAATCTCTATAAACTTTATTTTTAGAAAAACCTTTGCTTCGTTTTGTCAGATTTTTGTTTAATCACTTTGCCCTAACCATAACGCTTCTTTGCTTTAATCACTTTGCCAACCATAACGCTTCTTTAACTTATAATAAATGCGTCAACTATCTTGTGTTGTTCTGGGTAACTAGACTGAATATAACTTTAAAAATGTTTTTCAGTTACTGTTTAATGCATGACGTAAATAAGGCTTATGATGTAATTTTTTTGTTTTGTAAAAGCATAAAAAAGCACACAAAGATTATAAAGTTAAATCAAATATTAAAAAGAGGTTTTGAAAAAAACGTACAAAACCTAGTTGGCCAAGCAAACCTTAGAAATGAAAAGTAGTGCAACTTAGTTGGCCAAACACATTTTAAAAATAAAAGTAAATCAATTTTGTTAAATAAAGTTTTGATCAAACAAAAAATTGATGAAATTTTTTTGTTGTAACAAATTTACTTTTGAAACGGTCAACACTTTAAAATTTGAAATCAAAATTTTTACCGTAATAAAATTAGTAAATTATAGGAATAAACTTAAAATATTTTTAAATACAACAAATTTTTTCATGTCGATCATTTATTTATTAATAAATTATCAATAAATTTGTCTGATTTAACTATTTGTCATTTTTAAATGTAATAAATTTTTTTTATTATTATTTTATAAAGGTTTTACTTTGTTTTTCTTTGATTTTTAAATGTTTAGGTGAAACAGAGCTGCACAGAATGGTGAGTTTATAAGATATCCTTTAGTACTTAGTTCATAAAATACATTTTAGAAAACAAGATTTATATGTAATAAGCGTATTCATTTATATATATATATATATATATATATATATATATATATATATATATATATATATATATATATATATATATATATAAAGTAGCAGTCAAACAAATAAACACTGCATATGAAATGTTTATTTCTGATATTGTTACTATTAAGTAATTTTAATGTAGATACACTAAATTTAAGTTTAATTTTTTTAGCACAAGAGTCCTTTCAAAAAATCATTAATACTGCTATTTTCAAAATAATATTTTCCTGTTTTTAAACAGGAAATTTTAAACGGAAGAAAAAAACATACTGAAACTTTTTAGTCCCTGTGTAATAAGCTTTATAACTAATAATTTAATATTTCACGACCAGGAGGTAATCCACTGATATAGGGTGGTAGCCCTCCTATCAAGATCAAATGGCTCTTGGATCAAATTAAGAAAAGAAAGTGATAGAACTAATTGCTTTTGCAATTAACCAAGTCAAGACAGAGCTAATGGAGAGAATTGACAATCTGGAGCAAATTGTCATTGATAAAGAAGTCGTAATCAATAAAATGAAATTGAAACTTGAAATCCTTGAGAAAAACCAAGTTTGTTTAAACGACACTAACAGCAAGATTTCAAAATACAGCGACTTTGCAGCAGCCTTAGCAAAACCAGGATCACAAGCTAACACAGCTATTGTTAGTGCCATTTCTGCAAATGCTAAAGCCACTGAAAAAAAGCTAAAAAGCTATTTTTGTAGGCATGTTTCCCTTTAATACTTTAGACCAGATTGCGGACGAATCCACAACAACCGAAAAAGTAAAAGAAATAGTATCATCTTTAAAAATTAATGCAAAGATTGTATCTACTCGAAGAATTAAGCCCAAATTTAGTCTAACTAATGATGCAGTAAACAGCTCAAATACCAGAAACAGCCAAAATTCAATTATTGTTGAATTCGACAGTGCAGAATCCAGAAACATGGTATTTGCAGCAGCAGCAAATCTTTCCAAAACGGAACACAAGAACATTTTTATCAGACCTGATCGAACAATTGCGGAGCAAGCTGAGTTTAACAAACTTAACTTTGAGAGGAAAGAGGCAAACAGAGATCTTGAAAAAAATGGTAACCTTGATAAACCATTTCGATTTGTCATCCGCAGCGATAGGGTTCGCTGCATCGATGTATCTAAGACCCTTGAAATCAACCGCTGTTCAATACACCCATTTGTTGAATGGCAAAAAGCCCATATTGCTTGCTCAAAACCAGTCAATACACAATAATATCGAGTGTACTAATATACCATCCGCCTCAGTTCAAAGCTATTTAAACCAACCATTAAATACTTATATACGCCAAGAAAGTAACTCAAATTATTTATACTGTTACTACACAAATGCTTGTTCACTGAACAACAAACTGTTTTTGCTTGAAGCCCCGGCATACAATTTTAAATACAATGCTATTTTTATAACTGAAACTTGGACTAACATCAACAGCTCAATGCATATGCATAGTTATAAACTATACTGCAACAACAGGGAAGGCCGTGGAGATGGTGTTGCAATCTATATAATTGATAAACTAAATTCGTTTGATGTGAATATGCATCCATTAAACTGCAAATCTGTTGAACAAATATGGTGTACTGCAATATTAGAAGAAGAGAACATTTTGCTAGGGTGTATGTATAGACCTCCTCCTAAACACAATGATGATATCAATGCATGCTTAAATCTTGAACAAGCAGTGTTAGCATCATTAGTTTCGGCGTCGAATGCAGTCCAGAATAAAAATGTATTGCGTAGCATCAACGTTTTATGCATAAACTAAAAGCCTTCGGTATCACTGGAAAACTACTTTGCTGGATTGGTGACTTTCTCACTAATCGAGAGTTGTGCTTAGGAAGTACAAGTCCAGCTGGGCTAACGTAACTAGCGGTGTACCACAGGTACTGTCTTGGCTCCACTTTTGTTCATCCTTTACATAAACGATTTGCCATCAGTTATAAATTACTTCCCTTGCAATTTGTATGCAGATGAATGCAAAATTATTGCTCATATTAAAAATGCTACAGACTCAGACAAGCTTCAATTAGATTTAAATGCTACTACGGAATGATCTGAAAAATGGTGCATGAAGCTAAATTACAAAAAAAGCAAAGTGATCCATATGGATAAAAACAACCCCCCAAAAAATTACTATATATTTGATGCAGCATCTTTGACCAACGTTAACATTTTAAAATCTGAAAAAGAGCACGATCTTGGCATTACCATTATCTCGAATGGCAAATGGGATACACACGCTTCGGAAATTGCATCTAAAGCTAACAACATTTTAGGATGGATGAAAAATACATTCATAAGTAGAGACGCAAAACTATGGAAAAAATTATACAGAGTGTATATAAGGCCACATTTAGAATTTGCTACTCCAGCCTGTAATAATTATTCAAAATTTGCAATACAACACATAGAACGTACCCAGAAGAGAGCTACAAAAGTACCTCACAGCCTGAAAATATTCCGGTATGAAGATCGCCTGCAGGTTTTTAATTTAGACACTTTAACAACCAGAAGAACTCGTTTCGACTGCATTCAATATTTTAAAATTGAAAATAAAGTGAATTGGCAAGTTGAACCATTGACAGTAGAACCTAAGTATGGTCACCGTAAACGCGTACGTAGGGAAATAACAGTTAACTGTGAAATGCGTCACAACTTTTTTACAAACAGAGTAGCGAATTCGTGGAAAAATTTTCCGGGCGGTGTTGTTCGGCAAACTTCGGTTGATCTTTTTAAAGCTCATTTCAATAGGTTTTTAGATAAAAACCACTAACTTATTTTAAATGTTTAATTTAATTATCTGCTTATACTGCGTATAGCAGGGCTTGTATTCATGCTCTGTTCCAGGAGTTATCTCCTTGCAGTAAATATATACTATACTACTAAATAATAATTATACATTGTTTAATCATTATAGCCAATTTTTTATTTGAATAGGAAATGTCAATTAAAATTTTTTATTTAAACAGGAAATGTCAAATAAAACTGTCATGTTTTAGTTTGCGGAGATTTTTTTCATAAGAAACTAAATTCTTTTCAATTTTGAGTTCCAAAAAAACAAAATGTTGGAAGAAAGGTTCTCTAATTGTATTATGTGCACGTTGGCAATTATAAAGATTGTTATCAAATATATCTGAAGATTGTCTGGTTCTACAGATAGAAATATGTCCATTTGTACGAAGTCTTGAATTATAAGTTTTTCGGTGTATGTAGATTTCTTATTGCAAGATAGACATTTTAAATAATATTTTACATTTTTACTACTGCAAGTTATATGACTCTTTATGTTCCATAGAGAACCATTTGATGTTATAAACAGGCTTGTGGAGCCGCAAGTTTTATTCACGGCTCGGCTCCGGCTCCAAAGAAATGTCCGGTTCCCAGCTCGGCTTCGGCTCCCGGAAATAATAAGTTAAATTTAAATTTTGAATGAAAATTAAACATATTTAGGCTTGTTTCTCAAGTTGGATAAAAACTACACCTATTAGTTTTTATCCAACCCTTATTTTTAAAATGTGAATCCATTACTACCACATATTTATGTAAAAAATGATTTGGGGGCAAAAAAATAAAATGAAATATTTTATCAATATTAATTTTTTGCTTTATTATCATTTTATTTCAAACCCAAAATTAAATTTCAAACAAGTCAAATGTATTCGTTATTTGTCCTAAGAAATACCAAATCATCAATAAGATCCGATGTCATATGGCTTCTTTTCGTCAGAAATTTGAGTGCTGAAAACATCCGCTTAACACTAACTTGCGTCATTGGAAGCTCTGTGACAATTTTGTACAATGATTGTATAATCGAAGGAAAAAACTCTATTCCTTCCAGAGACTTTTTGCACGTCAAGGTTTCTTTTTGTTTCAAAATGTCGTGCGCTAGTTTAGGTAGACTTCAAAGTGTGCCTTTAAGTTCTCGCTCCTCAATCCCAATGTTCTGAATAGATCCTTGATCAGATTGCTGACTCTTTTTTTTTTCTTGCCTGCTCCATTCTCTTAAAAATTTTCTTTTTTGGAGACAAGTCTTTCATTTTCTCATCCAAACTCTCGCTAGAAAAAGTTTCACAATCTTCCTCCAATCTATGAAAACCAAACTTTTGCTTAATAATCTTTTTTTGAACCAACCAGAGAGTGTCCTCAGCAACTACCAAAAATTTTTAAAAAGATAACAAAATAAATTTGCTTTAAAAAACTCTAAAATAATAAATATATTTTCAATTTCTAATCGAAGTAATCAAAAGTAAAATCTTTTAATCAAAGTTTAAAAAACGTTCTCACAAAATAAATGATGAGAAAAAATGCCTGTTGTTCTTCGTTTAGAAGACATTGATAGTGTAAGTCTGCAAATACCGCTGCACAGAAAAAAGGATTACTCATTAGGATTGCTTCCCTAGTAAATAGTGTTCATATTTTTGGAGATTTCGTCAAAGTAACCATCATGCTGCTGTTCACAGAATTCAGAACCCTCAGTTTCACTACTTGCATCTTCAATAATCAGTTCTTCTGTAATATCATCTCCGCCTTCATCATGATCTTCACTAGGTAGTGTTTCTATAATCTTGTTTATCTCAATCGTCTTTCCAAAATCATTCACCATTTTAATCATGTTAGACCTATTGTCAGTACTAATTCCAAGGATTTGTTCTTTTCGGATGCCAAACTTATCAAGTACGTTTTCAAGTGCATTTTGAATATCAGCTTTGTGCCTGGCATGTATGTCGATGGTTGCTAATGTTTTGATTAATATTTTGCCGCTAGAGAAAAATTGAGTATTGACTCCAAGAAAGCTTCGCCGATATCTTGATGCTCCATCAACTTTTAGGAAATTAGTTTTCCATTCAAATCGCTTCTTTTTCAGCTAAAGTCTGAATTTCCTGACGCATATTTTCACGACTGATCTTTATGCCAAATTTTTTTGCCAAATCTCGGGTCAAAATTTCTATTCCATCTCCGCTAAAAATGTTAAACGAAGCTCCATTTTGAAGTACTAACATATTTAAAGCTTTTTTGAAATCTTCTTTCTATATTGTTTTAGTAACTTTGTTAAAAAAATTGTCAAGTATCTTTTGTTTTTTTTGTCTACCAAAAGATAGAGAATCTCCATTTCTTGACAAAGTAACTTCGGATACATTTATATTCCTTTTTTGTGCGGCTTTTTTCTTTTCTTGCTCCTGAACAATTTTATGATGAAGTATTCCGTGGCTCTTCTTAATGTGACGTTTCATATTTGAGGTTGGTTTTTTTACTCGTTTTCCGTCTATTAGCATTTTAACTTGCACGCCACAAATTTTTTTAGTTTGATTCTCCTCAACAAGAATCTGGCAAATATGCTTTTTCCTTTTCACTGAAGGAAAAGCATTTCACTTTATCCTCGAACATTTCTTCGTTTACAACCGCGGTGTTTTTAGTCACATCAGTCATGTTAAATGTACATCAACAACTTTTTAAACAAAATGCTAAAATGGAAAAATTAAACTTGAAAAATATAATCCTAATTAGGATTTATTCAGACCAACAACAAGATAAATCTGTAATTAAACTAATTGAGCCTTTTAAATAAAAAGTTTTTAATTAATGTTGTTTTATTAGGTTTTAAAATAAGTTACCTTAACTCACCAGAAATGAGGATTATTTAAACAAAATATCGCGAAACATATTCTGATTAAAACTTTTAATTTGTTAATTCTTCACTTAAATTGCAATATATAAATTTATGTTTACATGTATTTTAATAATAACAGTGTAAAAGTTCCGCGCCTGTTTTTTTTTTTTTACGAGTTTCAACTTTTTTATTTGGTTGCTGTTTTTTTTAATTACTTATAAAATGTGCGTACATAAGAAAGAGTATATCAATTACAAATAACAACTAATAAACTTGCTCGCCGGAATTTTTTTTTAACAGTAATAATAACAACAATAATAATCGTAAAATGACACCCAAAATTAAGACAAAGTTTCTCATTACCTGAAACGTCTTATATTAAAAGAAACAATGATGAAGAAACAATGATAAAGAAACAATGAATAACTTTATTTTTAACTTCTGAAGCAAGAGATCTAGCTACTGCACAACGGCTGCTCCTAAAATTGCAGAGGGGGTTTGGGGTGGACAAAATTCCCCCATTCCATTTTTAATATCGCCCAACTGCCGCTAATAATGAATATAACTATTAATTGTCAAAGTTATAAGCAAAAAAAAATTTCTCTTGACTATGTTACCAATATTACATGTTACATGCATTATGATTTAAAATTAAACCAACTGGGAAGATAAATAAAGCTAATAAAAACCTATTCTAAAAACAGAAAATAATAATATAGGTGTCAATAAAGCAATGTTAGCAATCGATATTATAATAATTTAAAACGATTTATTCAACAAGTTCGTTCAACAATGAGTGAATAATATTTGTCTACTATTAAAAACAACATTATATTCCAATGCTTTGGTCACACAGATTGGGTGGTTGTTTAAATGCAATTACTGGCTGTATATTTAAAAAAACTTCCTTTACTCCGTATTAGTGATCGACCGAAACCGAAATTTGAGCCGAAACCGAAAGTACCGAAATTTCGGTTCAGTGAAACCGTAGCCGAAACCAAAACCGAAATTTCGGCCGAAATTTGAAAAAGAATGTTTAAAATCCCTGAACCTTTTATGATCACCGAATTAAAGCAAAAAAAAACTATTTTACATATATCTAAGCAATCACCATGAAACATAGTTTGATAAAAACTATAATTTCAATAATTATAGGTAATAATTGAAGTATTTTCTCTGCGGAATACATTTTTTTTCATATTTTCTGGCAAAAGTCTGTTTCTTTTATTTGAAAGAATGTCTCCAGCAGTTAAAAACAACCTTTTTACTTCGGTAGGTGTTGGTCGAGGTCGTAGGAATCTCTTTGCTACTTTTGCCAAATCAAACTTTGCTTTTAATGTTATTTTCTAATATAAATCTATGAAGCTTCAGACCTTCTTCGGAGTTTAAATCAATTTTGAGATTTTGTCAACCCAACCAGGCATTGCAAATTGCAACATTTCAGCCCTCTGTTGTTTTGTTCTGGTGTCAAATTAGGGTATTGTTCTTTTTTTAATTGTAATAGGCTCAACTTGATCTGAAGTTGGTATATTTTCAGGACTGCCGGTAGTTGTGAGTATTGCTTTTTCAGTTAGGAGATTTTTTAGAGTAAATGACTTCTTAAATGTGATGAAAGTCCGCTAAGTAATTGAAGTTTTAGATTGTGCAATCCACGAGATACTTTCAAATTGCAGATATTGTAAGTTCCGTGTTTGAAATCACTACCTGTCACGGTAAAATGATTCCATAAACCAGTTTTTTATTGATTATTTTCCATTGTAAAATTTAGCACTGAGAAACTTTTGATGAAACTATTGGTTTGGGTTGCTTTACTTAAATGTTCACTCATTTTAAGAATGATTTTGAGAATAGTAATTTAAAACTATTATGTAACGTGATTTCAATTAAAATTTCGACAATTGTCATAATTAAAAATTGATTTACTAACAAACGATTACAATTAGGAAACTGTCATGATCCCACTCTAAATTAAAACTTAAAAAAAAATCTTATAAAAGTTTCGGCTCATTTCGGTTGCGGTTTGAACCAAAATTTCGGCCGAAAGAGGAAAAGTAAAAAAATTATTGAAGCAGAAATTTTGATTTCGGTTTCGGCCGAAGTCGAAAGTTTCCGTTCTTTACTCCGTATCGTTGGAAAGACGTTGGCATGATGTTAAAAATGAAACAGCGGAAAAACGTCGTTTTGCTAACGTTATTGCAACAATGTAAAAATGACATTGTAACAACGTTACATTTGAGCTAAATGATGTCGGGAAGGCGTTAGAGCAACTTTAAACTTTAAGAAAAAAGACGTTATAAAGACGTTAGACAAACGTTATATTTTGACCGAATTGACGTTAAAACAATGCTTTTTCTATCGTTGTTTAGACGTTGGAATAATGGCAGAAATGAAACATAGACCAACGTTATTTTGACGACTTTGGCTGTTGTAAGAAAAACATCCTCAAACGTTTTTCTAACATTTTCGATGTAATTTCTACACTCCAAAAAATAATAAAGCACAATGTTAAAAAACAATAAAAAATAATAAAGCAAAAAAACAAAAAATCATAAAGCATTGTATAACATAGCGGTGTGAAGTTCTTTTTTCCTTTTATTTTTTAAGGTACACGGTTATTATATTAGTCCGGGCAAATAATTGAATGCAGAAATTAAAAGACTAAAAAAATAAACATTGCAATACTTTTTTCAAGTACTTATCATATAACTTTTGTTTTTTTTAAAGATTTTAGTAAACCGTTAGACATCCATGGAGTTAAAACAGTTTTGGTTTTTACAATAATTTTTTTTTCAGGAAATGCTTGATCATAATGCTTGCAGAATTGATTTAAAAATAGATCATATGCGTTGTTAACGTCATGTGGCTGCAATAACAAATTCGAATCGACGTTGTCTCTTAAAAGATTTTGAAATTTTTTTACCGAGTTTTCATTGATTTGTCGCCTAAATATTATGGATTGAGAATGAATACGGTCAAATATTATATTGTTAGTAACTAGGAATGTTGGGAAATGATCCGATAAGTCAGTTTTGATTATGCCTGTGTAAAGACGGTTATTAAGATGGTTATTAGTTATTATATTATCAAGAAGTGTAGAAGAGTTGTTAGCCACTCTCGTTGGCTTGTTTGTTGTCGGAATTAAATTATTTTGAAGAGGAGTACTTTTTTTTTTTTTTTTTGTAAATTCACCTCCCCAAGGCCGAGAAGGCCACTATAGACGAGGAGGCTACTTAATTGTGGTTATAACCCTCCTTCAACTCTATAACTCCGAAACACGAACCTTGACGAACAAGGCCGCTGCGCGGAGAAACAAGTTGAACTTGGTACTATCAGGGACATGATGGGAATCAAGCTCAGAACCTCTCGCTCATGAAGCGAACACTACCACTACACAACACAAATAGTTAGCAATAGTTAAAAAAAAGTAATAAACCCTAACCCTTGCTGAGACAGATTCGGGATTTCTTTCGTTTTCTTAGACACCCACTCGCGTACAATCAGCATATCATATCATACACCCAGATCAAGGGTGCCACAAGTCAAAAAGTGTTAAACTGAGAAAATCAGGATTGAATTTTTAAGTTTTTAATATATTTCCAACTATGAGTGCCATTTGTATCTGTTATTTTGTAAACATTCGTTTTAGACTTGTGGTATTTTGTCACCATCTACAACACATAACATACTATCAAATGACATTCATAACTCAATATCCATAATTTTGGACTTGTAGCACCCTTGATCTGGATGTTCGATATGATATGTATGCAAATTTTTTCAGCTGCCGCTCAATTTTCATTTTTTCTCTAAGATCTTTTCTTATTAAGTTCGTTTCGAAGCAGAAATATTTTTTTATTTAGATATTTTTACCCTTTGATTTAGAAGAATTTTTTAAAATTTCTACCTTATCTTTGTAGTCTAACAGCTTAATAATAATTGTGTGTGGTGTTTGTACATTTCCGCGTCCAATGCGACGCGCTCGTTCGATTCTCACATTTTCCATCCCTAGAGTCTCCTCAAAAAGTTTAATCACTTTTATTTCACTTTGACACCACGTTTCATTTTTATTTTCTTTGATGCCATCAATCCTAAGGTTATTTCTTCGTGACCGATCCTTAATTTCTCTAAGTTTTTTTTTAAAGTCAATAAACTCATCGTTTTTATGGGCTTCGGTTTTACAAAATCTTTTTTATTCAATAGACTCAATATTATTTTTGACCTTTTTTTTGATGTGTTCCTCGTGAAAATTTAAACTTTCCTTTATATCAAATACATTCTTTTCCAATCGTTTAATTTTTTCCACGCTGTCAATGTTTGTTTTAGCTTTTTGTTATCGGTCGCTCGTTATTTTTGCGTTCGCACTGATGAGTTTAAGAATATTTTCTTTTTGTCGTTTTATTAGTAATATTATATCTTTTTTGTACTCCGCACACATTTCCTTAAACATTGTTCGAATTTCGCGCATGGCTACTGCCATATTCAATAATTGATAGCAGCTTGTATTTTATACTTTTAAATTTGTATTAATAAAAAAAAAAATTATTCGATAATAAAAAACACGTCTGTTTGCCTTAAAAGTAAATGCGGAATGTAGCATTTTTTTCATTGTAGCGAAGGTATTTAATTTAACAAAAATTCTTAATCAATCAGAAACGCACAAGAAACTTTTGAAAACTATAGACAAAATATCAAAGTTTATTTGAGAGCACTTACTAGGGCTTCCAGTTAGAACTTTTTTTAAAAGTTCGAACCTGAACATGTTCGAACTATTACGGGAAAAAGTTCGAACTATTTCAAGGCATGGCTTACTATATAACAGGCCTTGCCAACGCGCGGCTTGCGTAAAAAACTGGAGGCAAGATTAAAAATATTACTTTTCAGATGTTTACATTTTCAGTTAGGTGATTTTCGCATGAATATAATATTTGTATGATATATATACTAAAAGTAACTTATAAAAAGTGAAAAGATGAATTTATTCTTTTTTTTTTAATTTTGTTTATAACTAACATTGTAATATAACTAACAAATAACATTTCTAAAAATTTTAAATTAACTTAAATGTATCTAAAACTAATTATGTTTAAACAATTTAGTATATATAGATTTATATTTTGCTATAATTTAATGTTAGCATTTACCACAAAATTTATTAATGGGTTTTTTAAGTATTAAAAATAAATTTTTGAGAAAAAAGAGATAAAATCTTTAGAGAATAAAAAGTAAATACAAGCTTTTTAGATATTTTACTAAACACTATTTTACAGTTTCTGTTAAAAACATTGCAAAAATTTTACTTTGCGCTGAGTTTTATTAACTTCTGCTTTGGCTCCTTGTGGGAACGAGGGGAATAGAGTCGACAATAATTATTAAATAAAATATTTGTCATTGTTAATCCATGATGTCTTTGCATACCTAATGCATAAAATTCTGATAGCATCATAAGGGGGTTACACAGTGATGACCGACAAGTGTCATTATATACTTCATAAAAAGAATGTAACAGTAAGTTGCCCATTGATAAACTTTGTCACCAGGAATTGTTAAACTTCCTCGATTTATGTCCTTTACAAAATTTCCATACGCTTCATAGAAATAAAAGGTGTCATCTGGATTTTCATCTTCACGAATAATGTACCCAGCAATATAAACTAATGACATTTTAATATCAACAGTCAATGAATCACACAGAGCAGGTAAGTTGTCAATAACGGTTGCAAATACCCTCGCTTGGTAAAAACATACATTTTGGACAAGAGTGATCTGAACCTAGATTGGCTAACACATCTGAACTTTTCTCAAACTTTAATAGCAACTTTGTACGGTATATAGTTACTTTTTCAAGAACTTGTTGAACGGAAATAATACAAACTGATGAGTTGTATCTAAAAGATATTTTGACAACTGAACCAAACCATAACAGGTCAGAGCTAAACAATTAGCAGTGTCTCTTGTTAGTAATTTGACTCTTTTTCCTTTTTCTGTTTTTTTTATTTGTATTGCAAAATTGCAGAAAGTTTGCTTAAATTGTCATCATTAGCAGAAGCAATAGCAGCTCGATTAGAATCTTTCAAACAAATGTCTGCATATGGACTGTAAACATTACAAATTTTCCGAAATTCAACGACTTTAAAGATGAAAATAATCGTCCCTTCATTTTCATGCAGGTCTGGATGACTTTTTAATGCTGACAATGTTTCATCGCAAAACACTTGCAGACAAGTGCTAACTTTTTGTCTTTCAATTGGCTTTGGATAAACAGAAACTTCTGTTAATTTAGACATTTTAACAATGTTTTTCGCTTCAAGCTTGTACAAATTAATAATATCAACCCACCGTGCTATTTTTTTTCTCCATCAATATAAAATTCAAGTTCTTGAGTTTTTTCTGTGATCCAGTTATTACGTATACTTTTCAATAAATGAACATAATCAAATAAAAGAAAAATATTGTCTTTAGTACACCATGCTTCTTTTTTTTCAAAAAAGTTATAAAACTTCTAATTGACTCTGTTACAATCATAGACAATAGCAACAACATTGCCCCCATTATTTTTAATTGCATCAAGAATGAGGGTTGTCTGTTCAAAAAGAAACTCAGCATCAAGTTCTCTGACTGGTAACATTTTGTAAAGAAATTTTAGTCCATTAAACAATGTTACAGCCAAAAAGCTCAGTACTGTGTTTGCTAACAGATGAGGTTTGTTAACTGATTTACCAAATACTATGCCACCATGATACTGCAACATTGGTTTAACATAAACCTCATTAAGAAGTAAAATGCATGTTTTTTGTCTATCATCTCTAAGATTAGAGAAAACATGTCGGATATAAGTGGTATCATCTAAAGATTTACATTTAGATGTAATTCTCCCTAAAGTACGTAAACTTGGAAGTTCAAAATATTCTCTGATGCGATTGTAGGCTGATCGCGAAAGAGAAAAATACTCAAATGCTCGCACAATTGTTTCAATTGGATACTTTTCTTCCCCAATACATGTTTTATTCATTGACAAAATTTGTTGATATACAACTTCTTTTTTGGGTGTTATTTCACAACAATTTAAAAATCTTAATGTTCTATTAAAGTTGGTGAATTAAAATTATTACATATACGTGGTATAAGTCACGTTGATAAACGTGGTAAAAGTCACGTAGAGAAACGTAGTAAAAGCCACGTAGATAAACGCGACGAAAGTCACGCATTCATTTATGGTTTTTAATGACTGTTGTTGTTTTATAATTGTCTTGGGAATTATAACTTTGTATTTATATACGATTTTATGTAATAAAAGAAAGGTTGAAAAACGCTTAGATAGTTGTTTTTAATATATGTATATAAACGAATAGAAGAATGCAACACTTAATGCTTCTTGGATATGAGAAAATTTGTTTATAATATAAACTCGGTTAGATGATAAAGTCATAACACTAATTTTAAGTGAGATCTATATATATGCAAAGAAGAAATCTAGCAATAGCACTTTCCTTTAAAAAGTCTGAAGACTGAGTATATATCATTGCATAAATAATTAATAATAGCAAAATTAAATTCATTAGTTTTTAACTTTTCATATAAAACATTAATACTTTCTATTTTTTCTTGTGAATTAAATATTGCTAACTCATCCTCATCCTGCCAGCGAACACTATTAAGACTTTTTGATGTTTTTCTAAGTGGCATGGATACAGTAGGAACTAAGCTTGGCTTCATACAATCAAATACTGACGGAGCATTAGTCTTAACTTTCCATAATCAGTAACAGTTGAACAATTTTTTGGCCAATGTCTTTCTCATACTACGGTGTTATTAGTATCAGGAACATTATCTCTTGGTATTATAACAATCCAACGTTTTCGTTCTTCAATGTTTCTTGGAAGTCTAAATGTTTTAACTCTATTCTGAGGATTATAATTGCCATTGCAATTTGTTACACAACATCGACGAACCAATTTTTAAATACTAAATTAAATCCTTCGCTTAATCCTTCACCTCTCAACTAATTTTTTTTTTTAATCTGGAAGTTAGTTAAAATGATTATAAAATGATTTCATATTTGCATAAATTTTATGCAAATATGAAATTTATGCATATATATATTCAACTTAAATTAATTTTATTAAACAAAATTTTAAATGAAAATTATTTTGTCAATTTTATAATAATTACTTATTAATGTTTTATAATTATTATTGTTACAAAAAAAACCATCCCCGTATTTATTTTGTAAAACTGCTTGTTAGTTTTTCAGATATAAAACTATCTTGCCTCCTGTTTTTTACGTAAGCCGCGCGTTGGCAAGTCATGTTTCAAAGTTTATTTTAGTCATGTTAAAACAAACAAAAGTAAGGGGTCATCCATAAATGATGTCAGTAAATATAAGTGGGGGGAAGGGGGAGGGAGTGCTGGAAAGTTTGACACTAATTGACAATGGAGAGGGGGTGTTGAGGCCAAAATGATGTCAATTTAAATTATTTTTTAAGCTTTAATGAGCAGATTTTAACGGTATTTACATCCACTAAATGGTATAGAAATGATGTTTTGTTTGTGGGGAAATTAACATTGAATGCGGGGAATTCGATATTATATTTTATTAAATTATTTAAAATATAATATTATAAATTAATATAACAAGTTTCCCAAAGACATTAAATAAATAACAACTACTAACGTAAAATAAAAATTACTATCGTTTAATTAATATATTACCATTTGACTGCGAATCAAATTATGTTAAAAATATTAAGTCTTTGTTTATAAAATTCAGATTCGTTATTCGCTCCCTCGCGGATTATAAAATGTGGTTCAAAGTAAACTCATAAAAGTAAACTCATAAATTTGTCATTTTTTGAAATTAAATAGTCGTTATTTCAAATACGAAACTTTGATTGCTCTCTAATTGATTGTAAAACCTCATGCAATGCAAACACAAAAAGTCTATTGAAAATTCGAAACGCTAATTTCTCCCTACTCAACGCCGTTAATGCATATACTGGAAAATACACGAATTTTGCGATTTTATAAAAAGGTTATATTTCACTGCATTTTTTTAGCCCAAATAATTTTTTTTTTTTAAACTTTTTTTTCTCCTAGCGCTTTAGTTTGTCTAAAATCAAACAAAGTTAAACTTTTTTTGAATTTTTAGATATAAAATTTTGCTTTATAGTTAATGAACCATATTTTGGTATAAAATGGTGCTGCTCTCAATGAAGATAAAACATTAAATTGAGAAAACAACTTTTTCAAACAAGTTTTTAGTTATATTTTTAATTTCTAACCAGTCATATGTCTGCAAACATATTAAAGGTCGAAAAAAATTATTTATTTCAAGTTTAAAATCTGTTTTTTCCATTTTATATGAAAGTTTTTATTAATATGAGTGTGAAGAACACACAAATTGACATACGACTAGTTAGACTTTTAAAGTTAAACCTTTTAAGGTTTATTTAAAAGTCTAAGCTCAAAATTTAAACATTACTGTGATGTGAACCACCCTATTTTATAATGCCATAAAACTATTTAACTAACTTTCGGTCTTTAAATTACCATAGATTAATATATATATTTTATTTGAATATATATATATTTTTAATTTTTTTTGTAAAAAATATGTATACATATTTTCTTACTCCATCGCAAAAGATATGTTGAGTTTTAAACAATATATATAGATATTGTTTAAACTTAACATATCTTTAAAAACTTCACATTTATTGTTTATAAACAAATGTTGCAGACCGGAAAAAAAATATGTTTGTTCACCGAGAACAAATAAGGCAAAAAAGTTTGAGAACCTGCATTAACGGCGTTGAGTAGTGTGTTGAAGAAACTCTTTTAAAAAGCTTGCGCTAACGATGAGCAAAAACATTATTCTGACTGTGATGTAAACAATACTAATAAATCAATATTATAATATGGATAAAACCGCATTGCTTAACTTATTGATGGTATCGTATGGAAATGCTCATCCCAATAAAAAAAAGGCTAATATACAGAAAGAATTTGACAAGAATTCCTCACAGTTTGTTGAGCCCACCAATGAGCGATCTGTTATTGATGATCAACAAAGTGAATTAACTTTGAGTTTGTTGACCACGAAAAATCAAAAAAAATGCAAGAACAGTGGCTCATGATCGACTCAATTCTGAGATTGCAGCTTTAAATTGTGAAGTTGCTGGACTGAAGACTAGAAAGAGAAGAGGATTCATTGCTGAAGATGAAGAGGATGATTTGAAAAAGAAAAAGAAGAAACTAGCTCATTTATGTAAAGAACTGGCTAAAAAAAAGTAGGATCAAGCTCAACAGAAGAAAACTAGAGAACTGAAAAAAAGCTAGAATGGAGGAAATCTGCTTGGAGCATCCAGAAGTCAAAGAAAAACTAAAAAACCACGAACCACGACTAGGTTGTGGCTGCTAATACACAAGCTTATACCATCTGTATACGTTGGAATTACGATCAAAAAAGATGGTCTCGGAAAAACAGATGCTGTTACTTATTCTGGACCTACCTACATTGCTGTTCAATCAGGAAAACACGCATCCTCAACCGCCTTCGCTCATGCATTAGACTTTCAGCGGCTCTTGGATATCAAAGAATTCGACTCTATCATTAGAGATCCTCAAACTAATATGGTTAAGCCTATCGTTGTGTTTAGCGTCGATGGAGGACCCGTCGAAAATCCCAGATACCAGAAAGTAATTTAGATCGAGATTCACCATTTCTTGAATAATAACCTTGACGCTCTTTTCATCATGACGAACGCTCCCGGTCGCAGTGCATTCAACAGAGCTGAGCGACGAATGGCACCTCTAAGTAAAGAATTTTCTAGGGTGATTCTTCCGCACAAACATTACGGAACTCATCTTGATTCTCAAGGTAATTACATTGACAAAAGTTAATTTGTAAAAATATTAATATAATTTTTAACCTATAATAACCAACATATCTTTTTAAATCAGGCAGGACAATAGATGAAAATTTAGAAAAACAGAACTTTGGTTTTGGTAGACAGGCTTTGGCTGATATTTGGTCTGATCTACAAATTGACGGTTATCCAACCATTGCAGAGTATTTTGATCCAGACAAATCAGAGCTAGAGTCAAGAAGCCTTTTATCACAAGATCAACGTTGGATTGCCGATCATCTTCGTACAAGTCAATATTTTACTCAAATTATGAAATGTGAAAATCGTTCTTGTTGTCGGACTATTAGAAGCTCTTACTTTACTCTAATTAGAGCAAGATTTCTTCCGCCACCTCTCCATGTCAACCAAACGAGAGACGGGCTCAAAGCGGTAGATGTCTCAGAAGGAGCAAAAGGATTGTTTTCATCATCCGTTTTTATGCTCGTCGTATCAAACATTGAAGGTATTCTTCTTCGTACTGCCAAAGGATTTCCAATTCTGCCGTATGATGCATTTTGTCCATCAACTAAGTCTAGCCTAGCTGATAGAATCTGTAAAAAGTGCAATATCTACTTTACCTCTCAAGCTATGTTGATAAAGCACGCTTCTATGCATTCTTCTGCTATAACACTCCCTCTTCTATGCATTCTTCTGCTATAACACTCCCTCTGTCTGACACTTGGCAGCGATACGAACAGGTTGGACTCTAAAAGAGTCCAACCTGTTCGTATCGCTGCCAAGTGTCAGACAGAATTTTTGGCGGTCATCGCCTTGCAGAAGAGTTCGGAAACTGCTGAATGGTTAGATGAAAAAGAAGTTGACGCAACGAATTTGATTTTACCTCAAGAATACGATATCTTCTCGGAGATATCTATCTCGGAGAGCATTCACTACCTATTGTTTCAATCGATGATCACCTCAACAACCCTTGGGAAGATTATATTAAAGATATATAATATTATTTGCTTAGTTGATTATATAATGAGATATCGACTCTCTCATCAAATTATATTATAATATAATTTGATGAGATCTTCTATAATATAAATGTATAATTTAGTCAGAAAAAAAATCAATTGTTTTTAAGCATTTTTATATTTTTTTAGGGGGGGAGAACACAAAAACTGACATCATATATAACGGGGGGTTGGCCAAAAATTGACAGAGTTTAACAAAGGGGGACGAGGGGAGGGGAGTCGAAAAATTGAGAAAAAACATATATATATGTATATATATATATATATATATATATATATATATATATATATATATATATATATATACATGTTTAAACTTTTAGAGAAAAAAAATGGCTAAAGTTCCAACGTTCAAACCTGAGTATGTTCGAACTGGAAGCCTTATAACTTACAGGTACATCATTTAGGGCTTTTGAAACATAAAAATCTGTGATCTCAAAAGCTTTTTTTTTTTTTAAAGTGCTTCTGTTATTACTTATTAAACGCGTTTCTTAATTATTTTTAAAGGTTGCTGCTATAAAACTGAGAAAGCCACGGCATTTATAGCTTCCGCAGAAAAAGAAAGGCATGTCATCAAATAGCAAATTAAAATTGATCAAAATTTGTTTCAGATCCTCAATTCGCGTTTACCGACTACAAAACCTGATTCTTCCGAATACTAAGAAAGAGATATAGGACACACTTGATTTGAACAGAGTTTTTGTAAATGGGCGTCAATGAAACAATGGAAAATCAATTTTTAATTAAATTAAGAATCAGTTCTTTGATTTAGGAAATACCAGAGTTATTACTTAAACAAGAGGAAAAAAACAAACGTTTTTTGACGTCATAAATGAGAAGTTTTAACTGAGAGCTTATTATTATTGCAAATTTCCGCTATATTTAGTTCTTTAGTAATCAAATTACTATACTAAAATGATTAGATTTAATGATAATAGAAAAAAAAACTTTTCGACTTTTTTTTCTACTCATACCCCCTAAAAATAAGTGTTAGCGCTGGCCCTGATAAATGCAATAATACTAGTAAAAAACTGATAATAAAAGTGATAAGTATAATATAGAATAATAAAATAATAAAAAAACAAATATATAAAAAAACCTATATATATTATTTATTACCCGATTTGACTTACACATATTCTTTTGTTATCTGAAGAAAATGTCTACCACATATTCCTTTGCTATCTAAATAAAATCTCAAACCTGTTTTTCATTGTTATCCAAATAACGATATAGCAATCAAGTAGTAATAGTTTCATTTATTTCACCATTAAGAAAAACAACGTACAAATATAACAAAAGGAAATGGCTGGAGCAAGAAGAAGGCATAATTTAGCCTTTTCACCGAGCCCCTTTACAATCGTATTTTACAAGTCCGTAAAATATTAAAAAAGTCTTTACAAAACGTCAAGTATAAGAAGTTAAGAAAAAAAAAGTGCTAAAAAATTAAAAGTAAACTTAGTTAAGAAAGATATAAAATGTATAAATATATATGTATATACACACATACGCACATGACACATACACACATACATATACATACATATTGCCCGTATTGTTGTTTTTAAAATAAAATGAATAAAATTTCACCACCACAACAACATATAGTATATAAAATATAAAAAAATATAAAAGTGTCAATAATAAAATAAATATAAGATAATTTACAAAAAGATACGGCATGTTTAGATTAAATGAAACAAAAAAATAAAACTTTTTAAACTTCAAGACTAAATATTATAATAAATATATATATATATATATATATATATATATATATATATATATATAAATATATGTAAATAATATATATATATATATATATATTAATATATATATAAGTAATAAATAAATAATATAAAAGAAAACATTTTTAAAGAAGTGTGATAAAGACATTGATATTCTTAATAATAATAGCTGATTTTCTTCTTATTTTTAGTTTATTGGTAGTTAACATGTTTAAGTTATCAAAATAACTTTAACAAGTTAAAGTTATTTTGATAACTTCTAAAAAAGACTGGCAATATTTTGAATATTAAAATCCATATTTACTAAATGATATTTTAAATTAGTTTTGAATTGCGGAAGTGTTTGTTTTGTAAACAATATTTAGTTCATTTTTTACTAATCAGTCTATTAGTAAAATTCATTCTTTGCAAGGTCATTGCAGATTGCGGTCGTGTTTTTTTTTTAACGTTGAAAAAAAAAGAAATAAAAAAAGAAAATAAAAAACTGAGTTAATTGTCAATTGTTAAAATAAAGAATTCAAAAATATCATAAGAAAATGAAGAGTAAAAAAAAAAAAGTCATATTATAAACAAAGAAACACTTAAAAAGTAAATACTCAAAATTACCACTTGAAAAAACTAACAAAAGAAAATTCGAACATCGATTTGTACTAAGTCGCTACGAACTTTTCTACACCTTTTTTTTCGCCGAAAATAACAAATAATTTTTATATTTTTTTATTTTGTTTTATAGTTTTTTAATTTTTGGTTGAATGAATGGATTTAAAAAAAAAAAAAAAAAGTAATATTATATTAACTAGACTTTTTTATATAGATATTAAGCAATGATTTATACATATATTAAGCAATGTTTATTTTTCATTTATAAGGTATCTTTACCTATGGAAAACTTGGGATGCTGGAAAGACACTATAAACAGAGCCATGGCAACAATGGAGGGATCATCTATTATGCTTAATGGTCCATACCAAAATCGTCAAAATGCTGTTGAAAAATGTTTTAAGATTGGTAATTTAAAAGGGTATTCATCATTTGCACTTCAAGATGGTGGTTATTGTTCTGCATGCAATGATGACTCATATAAAAAATATGGATTATCAAATGTTTGCAACGGGAGCGGAAAAGGTGGTTTAATGGCAAACCAAGTATACTTAATTACAAAGAAACTGTCATTTAAATATGCAGGTTGTTGGACAGATAAAGCAGTTAGATCTCTAACAGTTTTAGAAGGAGTAGCTTCTGTTTTAGATGGTCAATATAGTACGCGCGTAGATGCTATCAACAAATGTTTCTTTGCTGCTGCTGAACGCAATTATGAATTATTTGGAGTTCAAGACGGTGGATGGTGCGCAGCAGGAAATGGCGATTCATACAAAGTCTATGGAGCTTCACTTAATTGTAGAGCAGATGGAAAAGGGGGAGCTTTAACTAACGCAGTTTATATAATTGATCCCATTTAAATATTTTAAATAGTAAAACGTGATTGTAACTTTGCTTTAAATTCTGATTTTATATCTTTTAACATTGTTTTAATGTTTATTTAGTTCAAATCTTCTACTAGATAACTTTAAATAGTTAGAATCATTTGATTATGTAATATTAAAATTACATATAAATATAATAAATACTATAAACAGTACAGTTATTTGGTCCTTAAGTTATTACTAAACTTCATGTGGGTCTTTCATACATAATAAATAAAACGCATTTTGAAATTCAATGACATATTTAATTATATTTCTTTATTATTATAACAATTGTGTTTATTTTGCGAATAATCTCATTGTTTAATCTCATTGTTTTACACAATAAAAAACTTTAACAAAAAGCACACTGAAAAGTATAGTTATTGGGACACTTTTTTCATTAATTGGACACATAGTAAACAGTTATTGGACATGGGAAAAAATATTGAAGAATCGGTTAGTTTAATTGTTAAATCGTTGAACGGCGTTGTATAAATTGTCCACAGAAAAATCATCATCACTGTCATCGACACTGTCATCATCATCATTATCATCATCATTATCATCACCAACTCTAAAACCGAAAAAAAATAACAAACAAATGTGTCATCTATTTCAGGAATGTGAAGGGCATGTTTCTGTGGAATACATTTGGTATGAAATATTTGTTTGCCATGTGAGCACTCTAGTTCTATTGTCTTCGGAACTAATTGATATACCCAGTATATGATCTCATTCTTTTTTGTTTTGTTTTTTCATTTTTGGCTCGCTTTAAACTTCAGCATTTCCTTCCTTTTTTCTCAGTCATCTAGAGTTTTCTTCTTTTCAAAGATTATTTCTCTTCGCATAATCTTGTACTTTTCTGATGTTATAGCGTAAGAAAATCTTTCGACCTTCCTCTTTCTTCTTTTTTTTTAGAGTTTCTGGCCATGTCAAATAATTGCCAATAACTTCATCATTTGCAACTTTCAAGCAACGTAATGGGTGAACTATATTTTCAGACAGCGGTACTACTGAAGTAGAAGTTAAGCCATTACCTATAATAGGTAATGGTATTTCTTTATGAACAAGAATTTCAATATTTTGTAGTTGTTGTACAGATATTGGATACTTTTCCATTAACTGTAAATCTAACAAAAATTTGATGCAGTTAGTGGACACCCCCCACTATGCTCAACATCACAAACATAAACAATTTTTCTGTTTTTAAAAAAAAATTAAAGAATATTATTTTTTCAACAATTTTTTCAATAATATATTGAAATATTTTTAAGATATTATTTTAACCATTTATTATTTCAAATGTTTTGGATTGTTATTTTGTTGTAAACTGCATTATTTTATATTATATTAATATTGTAATTTTTATATGGTTCTGGCGACAAGTTTGATATGATCTTCTTCCAGATTCCAAGTTTATATGTTTATATTACATGTAAATCGCGACATGTAAATAATGTAAACTAAAAAAAAAACAAAAACAAAAAAAACAATTAGAACCATGGATTAGGATTGTTTGAAATTCATACACTATTTATTACTATATTCTGTACATTTTTTCAAAGAAAATAATATAATTATACTTACGTTTTAAAAAGTTTAAATTTTAACGTATTTTGTACGAAAATTCGCTATTATGATGGACGCACAGTACAGCACAACAAAACACATTTTTTCACATAAATATTGCAAAGTTATTATTTGGAAAAATTGTTTATGGAGACAGATAGGGGCTCAAAGAAGATAAGGATGACAGTACGTCATCGCAATCTTTTCATAGAGCTCCTTTAGCATAATTTCAATAATATATATATATATATATATATATATATATATATATATATATATATATATATATATATATATATATATATATATATATATATATATATATATTTAATACTAATAATATGTAATATGTAATACGTAATAAAATTTCGTAATATGTAATACGTAATAAAATTTCGTAAAATATATACGTAATAAAATTTCAATTAAATATCGTAAAAAATGTCGTAAAAAAATGCGTAAATTTGCAAATAAGATTGTTAAGCAATAAACAAAAGTAGAGTAGTAACATTAACCAAAAACGTTTCTCAAGTTTTAAATTTTTTTTTTTGAATGAACTTAACGAACTTACTGTACCTTTGAAGTCTTATTGAAAGGTATTCCATACTTTAGGATCTCGATATGAAATGCTATATTCTGAATATTTATTTATTATCCGAGGCAGTTTATATGCGTTTAACATATTTGCTCTAAGATTATAGTTTTCAGTTTTATTTAATTCAAACTTGTTATTAAAGCTTATAGGAGATATATTGTAATTGTAACGATACATGAAAATTAAATGCTGATAGACAATTATCTCAAACTAATTCATCATTTTCATATCTTTTATTAAGGGTTTAGCGTGTTCACGCCTATTCTTATAGTAAATGATTCTGCAAGCATGTTTTTGTAAACTATACAGTTTTTTAAGCTTTGATGTTTGAGTACTTGCCCACAAAATGTTTGCATAGCTGATGAATCTATGAATTAGTCCAAAGTAAATTAATTTAAGACTTTGTGTATTGACTTAAGAGCGAACTCGATACATCAAACTTATGATTTTGGTGATTTTTGACTGGATGTATATTTTATGAGGAAGCCAGGATAATTTTTCATCAGCAATAATTCCTAAGAATCTTATATTGATTACAGCAAAAATGTTTCAACAAACATTGGAAAAGCGTTTTTAAAATTAGTTGACAAACATTTCCCTCCCTCTAATAAATTGCACAAAATTTTTAACAGAAACACTAATAAGGTAAGCTATAGGATATAGCTGTACAAAAAATATTGAAAGAATTATAAAAGGCCATAATTTTGCATTGAATAATAAAAATGAATTTCTCAAAGAAAAAAATACTGAAAATTGTAACTGCAAGCAAAAACTTGACTGCCCTATGAATCGCAATTGCTTATCAAAAAATATTACTTACAAATGCATTGTTTCTTCGCAAAACAACCCAGATAAATAATATATTGGCTTAACCGAGGGCAAATGGAAAAAACGTTATGCCAACCACAAACAATCTTTTAAACATAAAGAATGCTCAAAAGAACTATGCTGTATAAATATATTTGGCAACTAAAAGAAAAAAATAATAATTTTAAATTAAACTGGTCTATCCTAAAAACTGCGCCTGCCTATAACAACATTTCCAAAAAATGTATACAATGTTTACAAGAAAAATTTGAAATTAATACTCATTTAGATCAAGAAAATTTACTGAATAAAAAGTTAGAATTAATTTCTAAATACAGATATGAAAATATGTTCCTTTTAAAAAATTATAAAAACAAATGACCGGTCCAAATTTACCCTAATTCTAAAGAATTCTTTTCATGATTTTTTAATTATCTAATGTAGTTGATGCAACTTCCTGGTTGCAAAATACTACAGATATTACATAATTAATTATAACAATTCCCAACTTCCTGTGAAATAATTTTTCTATAATTTGAAAATTTTTTTATGTTTTGACATTCTTCCTGACGAACCTACTGATGGTGAAACACAGTGTTGAAGAAAACTAGATAAGTGATTTTTACTAATTTATTATTGCTCTGTTCTTTAAGAACATTGAGCACTCTGTTTGTAGAATACACTAACATAATTTATATATATATGTGTGTGTATATATATATATATATATATGTGTGTGTGAATATGTATATACATGTGTGCGTGAGTGTGTGTGTAAAGACACACACACACTCACATACACACATACACACAATGTTAGTTTTAGTAATTAGTTTTTTAAAATAAATTAGAAATAAAGTAGTGAAATAAAAGCTAGTATTCTACTGAATAAAAGCCAAGTATAAATTTCTTTCACCTGATTTGAAAAAATGTCAATGACTCTTTCAACATTTGGAAAAATTTCTTGATGTATTGACATTAAAGCTAAAGAGTTAAAGCGAGACTCAATCATATTACTTCTGGGTTATGTATTTAGCCTACGAATAACTGAAATACTTCTTTCACATTCACAAGTTGTTATTGGAATTGTTCCTAATATTATAAACGGTGTCCTTATATTCCTTAAAACCTCGTATGTCAATGGCCTCTAAAGTACCAGCAACAGTTGAAGGAATATTTGACTGGTTTTTCCAAAATAATTCCATTAAATCTAACTCAGGGTGTATTAAAGTAAAACGAGGCATATCAGATAAATAGAAATTTAAAAATTCATAAAAATCAGATTTCCACGGTTTCTTAACTTGTATTCTGGACAGTACAGTTGAAGTTTTCAAGCCTCATTAAGAGCGAGGTACTGCTGTTCGTGATTTTAAAAAACATGAGAAAAGTTGTGTTTTACATGAAAGTAAATTCTCTTGATAATCTTAAGATTATTAAAAGATTTCTCTTTTATTGTAAGTTTAGTTATAACAAAACAGTTAACGAAATTTTTTGATGCATTTACTGTAACTCTTCAAACCTATTCTTTTAACATATCTCAGCAGTGTTTTGAAATAACTAAAAAATCTATTATTAGAAATTGAAAACAAAATTGATATATATCACACGGAATGGTACACTATTGCTCTTAGTTTGACCAAAAGTATTAATATCCAAGAAGAGACACTTTGATTGTATAATGTCCAGGTTTACCGGGATAATTACCCAACAAATGCAGTTGATGACTATGACTCAGCATCACTTCTCCATTAATTGAACATCTTATTAATGAGCTAGATAATAGGTTTCCAGAAGATGGTGTGTTTGTTTATAAAGGTCTAGCAGCAGTTCCTATTTTTAATATTCCAGACTTTTTGGATTACTAGTACCTAGCAAAGTACAAGGAGGACAGTAAGCTTCATCTTCTTCACTAGAATAAGCTAACGAAGAAAACTGGCTGAGTCATTCACTTAATGATATTTTTGTATTAAAAGATATTGGAAGCACAATTATAGAATTAGGACGAAATACTTTGTTTACCATATCTAACAAAATTGTATCGTCTTAGCCAGCAGTTAAAAGTTTACCACGGGCAAGATACGTTAAAACATCATATAAAGAATTTGAGTCTTGATATAAAGGAATATTTACTGAGATGGAATCTAATATTTCAAATATTTTAGAGGGAAACTTTTTCAAACAATTCAATCGAAATTAGAAGCCTCAATACTCGGGGCGTAGTGATAAGGCAAATATTGTCTTCTTTTAGCACCGGTCATGTAGATTTTATTTATATAACACGGCATTGTATTCTTTTTTTATTGACGAAATAAAAAAATAAATAAATACATTAGCCGTTTTTAAAGACGATTTGCTTAAAAGAGAGCTAAACTGTGCAGACAATTACCATCTTCGGATGACCTTATATAAAACAAAATTATGTTAAAACAAGCTTACGGAAATACAAAATACCATTAACTTTTAAGTAATAGTTTAATTAACTTTAACACATTAACTTTAGTAATTCTTGTCAGGTCAGGTTATCCTGCTACTGGTAACATATAACCCAGTACAACCTGCTTCATGTCCTTCTGCCTTGTAGGATACGCCTTTTTAGGCAAAGGCTAGGAGATGCCAACTCCGATTTAAAACACCCCCTGCCTTGGGGCTCTTGGTTGAGTAAAGGCTAGAGATGGTGTCTCGATAAAAATACTCATCTTGGGCAGATGTTAAATGCACCCAGCTACTGTCTTGTAGAAGGCCTCCTAGGCAAAGACTTAAGGGGTAAACAGATTCTATCTGTTGACCAGCCTCGCACCCCTTCTTCATCTATTAGGCTGGCGCAGCTGTATTTTTAATACATTGTTTCCAGTTTAGGATGTTGAATGCTGGATCTTCTTGACTCAATGCATGGGTTTGCTTGTGTCACTGCTTTTATGATTAGTCAACTCATTCTATTATTTCCTTATGAGGGTACAGCTCTAAAACTCAGTTTTATGGTTCCGAGGCCGGCTGGTAGTCAGGTTTCCCGAACTCTGTGGTAGCTCTCAGAGAGGCTGATTCCATCAACAGCTGAAAAATATCAAAATATTAACAGTGCCATATTGCGCATGGATGGTGTCCCTGTTTGTACTTTTGGTGTGCATTGCGGAGGCCACATTTGGAGCCCTTTGTTACGGCTTAGGGTTTATTAGTAGTAATGAGGCAATTGCTTGGGCTATTAATCGGTGTTCTGAGTACTATCTATGCTTTGAGTCAAGTTCTTCAATCTAATTTAAAAATGAATAAAGTACCAAAAACTATAAAACACAAAAAACCATCATCATCACCAAGTTCTCTAAACCTATCATTCACTAATATTCGTGGTCTTCGAAGTAACTTTTCTTCTGTTGAGTCTTATCTCTTGCAAAGTTCACCAGACCTACTTGCTCTTTGTGAGACTAATTTGAGTTCGGCTGTCTCATCTTGTGATCTTAGTGTTGATGGTTATCTTCCTCTGATTCGTAAAGACTCCAATAGTCACATGCTTGGCCTGGGCATTTACATTCGTAAGAATTCACCTGTTTGTTGTGAAACTAGGTTTGAATCCACAGACTATACTTTCATGTGCTTTCGTTTAGCACCACTTCACTTTATTGCCTTTTTCTTTGTTCTATATCGCTCTCCTTCATCTCAAGACTGCACTCTTTTTGATGTTATTTCTGATCATATTGACCAAGCCCTCTCTCTTTATCCATCAGCTAATATAGTTATTGTCGGTGACTTTAATGCTCACCACTCTGAATGGCTTGGCTCGAGTGTCAGTGACTCTGCAGGCATTAAAGCCCACAACTTTTGCCTTTCTCAATCCCTAACTCAAATAGTCAACTTTCCAACTCGCTTTCCTGACAACCCTAATCATTTACCTTCTCTACTCGACTTATGTCTTGTTTCTGATCCTAGTCAGTGCTCAGTTTCTCCACATTCACCCTTAGGTGCTTCTGATCACAGTTTGATCTCTTTAAAACTAATATCTCATTCTTCTTCATCACCTGAATACCCCTATTATCAAACCTCTTACAACTACAGTAAAGCTGACTGGGATTCTTTCCGTGATTTTCTTCGTGATGGCCCTTGGGTAGAAATCTTTCAACTTCCTGTCGACAAATGTGCTTCTTACATAACTTCGTGGATTCAGGCTGGCATGGAATCTTTTATTCCCTCTCGACAATTCCAGGTCAAGCCTTACTCTCCTCCATGGTTTTCCTCACACTGTGCTGCTGTGATTGCCAATTGAAACCGTTACTTCCATATTTATCAGCAAAACAATTCTCCAGAAAACAGACGTCTGTTTATTACTGCTAGAAACAACTGTAAAAAGGTTTTGTCTAACGCCAAAACCCGCTATTCTCAGGTCATGAAATCTCGTATCTCATCTCAAAAATTAGGCTCTCGTGACTTCTGGAGAATCTTTAATAATATCAATAGTAAGGGCAAATCTATAATTCCACCTCTCTTGTATGGTTCAGACTTTGTCACCTCACCTATAGACAAAGCCGAACTGTTTGCTAAAAACTTTTCATCAATATCATCTCTTGATTCCACTAATTGCGTTCTACCTGATATTGCCAACAAACAGGTTGATCCATTGCTTGACATTCATATCACTCCAGCATCTGTATCTAAAGTGATTTCCTGCCTAGACTCTTCTACAGCTTGTGGCCCAGACAACATACCTGTTATTGTCTTGCAGAAGTGTTCTCCGGAGCTGTCGTCTATACTCTCAAAACTATTCAACAAGTGCTTATCAGAGTCTTGTTTTCCAGCCTGCTGGAAAGCCGCATCTGTTATCCCTATCTTCAAAAATTCTGGGGAGCGATCTGATTCGTCTAACTACCGTCCCATAAGTCTTCTTCCTATCATAAGCAAGGTTTTTGAATCTTTAATTAACAAACACTTAATTTCTCATTTTGAATCTAATAACTTACTTTCTGACCATCAATATGGATTTCGATCTTCTCGTTCTACAGCTGATTTGCTAACAGTAATAACTGACAGGTTTTATCGTGCATTAGATGAAGGTGGAGAGGTTAAGGCCATCGCTCTTGACATTTCAAAAGCGTTTGATAAAGTTTGGCATGCTGGTCTTCTCCATAAGCTTTCTTCTTATGGTGTATCCGGCAACATCTTTAAGATCATTGAATCCTTCCTTTCCGATCGTAGCATAAAAGTTGTCCTCGATGGACAACACTCTTCTTCTTATTCTGTAACTTCAGGGGTTCCTCCAGGTTCTATCCTTGGCCCTATAATCTTTTTAATTTACATTAACGATCTTCCAGATATTCTCACATCTAAGGTGGCATTGTTTGCTGATGATACTATCATTTATTCTTGTCGTGATAAGAAACCAACACCCTCTGATTGTTTGGAGGGGGCATTTGAGCTTGAAAAGGATCTCACTTCTGCTACAGCATGGGGCTCACAGTGACTGGTGAACTTTAATTTAGATAAAACTCAATTTTTTTCAGCCAATCGTTATCGCAATAATTTAGATCTTCCTATATTTATGAACGGTGATGTACTCGATGAGTCACCTACTCTTCATCTGATAGGATAAAATCTTTCTTGGAAACCATATATCAAATCGGTTGCAAAATTAGCATCTGCTAAGGTTGCATCTCTTTATCGAGCTCGCCACTTTCTTACTCTGGATTCTATCCTCTATCTCTATAAATCTCAAATCCGGCCTTATATGGAATACTGTTGCCATATCTGGGGCAAATCTTCTAATGATGCCCTTTCTCTTTTAGACAAGGTGCAAAAACGCATTGTAAACATAGTTGGACCTGCTTTTGCAGCCAACCTTCAACCATTATCTCATCGTCGTAATGTTGCTTCTCTTTCTCTTTTCTACAAATACTATAATGGGCACTGCTCTAAAGAGCTAGCGTCTCTTGTGCCATCTACTAAAATTCATTCTCGTGTTACTCGTCATTCAATTCATCTCACTCAATTTTCTCTTCATTTCAATTTTCTCTTCATTTCAATTTTCAATTCTTCTCACTCAATTTTCTCACATTCAATTCACTCGTCATTCAAGTGTCATCCTTTTTCTGTGACTGTTCCTAAGTGCTCCAAAAACGCTTATTCGTCTAGTTTTTTTCCTCAAACATCAGTTCTTTGGAATTCGCTTCCTTCATCTTGCTTTCCTGATTCATTTAATTTGCAATCTTTTAAATCGTGCGGTAGGGTGTAGTAGTAAAGTGCTCGCTTCATAGGCGAGAGGTTCCGAGTTCGATCGATTAATCGATTAATCCGAGTTCGATCGTTAAATCGATTCATATAATTTGCAATCTTTTAAATATGCGGTAGTGGTGTAGTGGTAAAGCGCTTGCTTCATAGGCGAGAGGTTCGGAGTTCGATCCCCACCACGTCCCTGGTAGTACCGCGCTCAACTTGTTTCTCCGCGCAGCGGCCTTGTTCCCTAAGGTTCGTGTTTCGGAGATATAGAGTTGAGAGAGGGTTAAAACCACTATTAAGTAGCCTCCTCATCTGTAGTGGCCTTCTCGGCCTTGAGGAGGTGAATAACAAAAAAAAAAAAAAAAAAAAAAAATCGTCCGTCAATCGTTGTCTTGCTCTACAATCTTCATCTTTTCTCTTACAGTAACTTCCAACTTTAATTAGTGGCTGCTTGCAGCCTTGTTGGAAGCGAAGATGTTTAAAAAAAAAAATAATAAAAAAAAAATAAGGTTTTATCTTAAAGCAACCTATATACCATAATCTTTACAATCTTCTTGCTTTGGGATAAAACAATCCATTTCAGAATTTTCAAAAGACTGACTATATTGCTGCGCTGGAGACTTTTTATTTAAAATGTTTAACTCTTCAGTTAACTAATTTTTCTATTTGCTAATATTTGGCAAATGTCTGGCCTTAATTGCATTTAAGTCTAAAAAATTCACTTTTGTTTTAAAATTTATTTTACTAGCTAAGTTTTACGACAAAAATTACGAGCGGATCTGATATCTGATCTGATCGTATATCAGAATTTTGTAAATTTTGAACGATTTGGAGCAACTGGTGCAATTGCTCTAAACTTTCTACAAGACTGATTGGCTGTAAAAACATTCTCTATCTTTTTAAAACATTTTTGTATTTATTTGCGGAAGGTTGTAGCAACTGTCACAATTGTTATTTTAATAAGGGGCCATCCATAAAGTACGTACGCAGGTATGGGGGGGAGGGGGTTACCAAAAAGCGTAAGAATGCGTACAAGGGGTGGGAGGGGGGTGTTTAAGACAGTGAGTACGTACGCGGTTTGACTATCTCTCCTATAAAAAATCAGTATTATATTTTCTTTTTCTAAATTCGGTCACAACTCTTTTTTATATCTCTTAAAAAATAATAAGAGAAAAAAGAAATCGAGAGATAATTGTTCCAAATGTTTTTTATTTTTTGATTGGAAGCGAGATGAGAAGCAAAAAGAGGTTAAATAAAAGCATTTTATTTTTAATTACACAACGTGGTTCATTTCTCTTAAATGAATTTAATATTTTTATTTTTAAATTTAATAAAAAATAAGCTAATATTATGATAAAATTGCTTTTAAGATTGGGGTTTTTTTAACCCTGATGGGGTTTAGTTCATTAAATGAATTTAACCCCCCCCCCCCTTTTTTTTTAATGAGTTTTAAGAATTTAAAAAAGGGTTTTAAGGCAAAAATACGTTTCTCTTAAAAAAACGATGACTATAATTGTAAAAAATAGTTATTTTAATGCAGATAGAAATCAATACTTTTTATTATGCAAGCAAGAGCAATTAATTTGAGTTAACAACAAAACGATAACAATAAAAACTTTTTCATTCTATTCGAAAACTGAAAACACCAAATTAGAAAGAAAAAAATATATATTTATTATTACCAAGATGCCGCACGGATTTGTAGAGAATGAGAAAAAATATCTTTAATTCATTGAGTTGTATAAAAAAGTGTATTCAACGCTTGAAAAACAAAAGCAAAATCTAAAATTGGACAGGTAAGATAATTTAATTGTATATAATTTCTTTATTAAACATTTCGTTTTATAATGTCTAACTATCAGGTTTCTAGTAGATATCAAGAGATATATTAAACAGCGCTTAATTGTGCGTATAGAAAAGCGTCTTGGCGAATTAAACATTTTTCAGACAGAAATTTTCATAATCTTTTTGTCAACAATTTCTAGTTTAAATGAGAATTTGCGTACTTTTTGTTTTGCAACATCAGCCAAAGTTCGCAAAACCTTAAGTATAGAAGTTTTTATAATGAAATCAAAGATTTTTAGAAATTTTGTTTTTAGATCGATTCGTGAATCGGCTCGTCAAAGAAAACGAAGACAAAAACTTAAAAAGAGTATCAAAACTGTGTGTCAGAACAACCCTGAAGCGTCAAGTGCCTTGAAACAGTTTATTCGAAACCATCCTGGACGACCGCGTCTTGAAGTTGATCAACCAGAGCTTTTACCTACAATTATAAAAATTGTGCAAAACTCATCGGCAGCTGACAAACGTCGAAGAACAACCTGCCTTCGTAGCGTCTCCACTTTGGATGACCTTCAGACAGAGTTGACAAAAATAGGCTTTATCTTGAGTAGGAGTGGTTTGTACCTTCGTCTTTTACCACAATGTGGAAACACTTCTGAAGAAAAAAAAACATGTCAACACGGTTCCAGTGAAGCTATTACGTCCAGAAAACTCAATGCGAAAAAAAAACAACGATAGAATGTTTGCAAAGTCATTTATTGATGACATGTTTGAGGTTTGCAAACTATTTGGACCAAAAGCTGTGCTTTTCATTTCCAACGATGATAAAGCCAGGGTTCCATTGGGTCTTGCTGCAGCAAGCCTTCAGGAGCCGTTGCTCCTAATAACTGATGCGCGTGATTAGAAAAAGACCTGTACTCACCTTATGTGATAACATCTGATTAAATAATTTGTTTTCTTTGTTTTCCATCTTCTTATATTTGCATCTGTTTCTGCATTACCTTGTTCATACATTAACTCATTAGATGCAAAGGTGAAAGCGAAGTTGCTTTAAACAAGTAATCTACAAAGTTTTGAACAACATTAAATGTCATTTTAGAATGCACACAGAAAAATTAAAACAATTTTTAAAAATGTAATAGTTACCACATAACCACACAACGTTATAGTGGAGATTTTATATCATGATTTTCCTTACTCATGGTGAGATTTTCACCTTGAGGCTCCTTTTGCTGAGGAAACATTCACCACGGCTAAGGAGCCTCATCTACCCCTAATTATATATTATATAAAAAAATAATAAAACTAAAAGTATGTATAATAAAGTATTGTCAAAATAGGTTACCAATAAATACCGAGTGCTGAAAATTCAACTCAGAATCAAGTTGCATTCTCCAACAAGATATGAACTAAATTTAATTCTTGCTACAGGTTGCGATCACAAAAGAAGACGAAGAGAGGGAAAAGTGAATTTTCTCAAACTTTAAAAGTTAAAAGGTTATTGGGTCTTACTACAGAATGATATTCCTAGGCAATAACATAACAATACCATAGGGTCTTCCAAGTCAATAATATTTTATGCAGAACTTATGATTTGTCATGTAGCTTAATAAATTTAATATTAAATAAGTTACAATAACTTATTTATTATTAAATTAATTTCATCGACAAATTTGACAGTCTAAAATAATATACAATAGGGTAGAAAAAAAAGTATACCTTGTACTAGGGTTTGAGCTTTTGCGTGTTGCAATATGAGTATTATCTGCGATAACTTTACACGATTTTGAACTAAGCTTTGTAATATATTTATTAAACCTAAATTGATAAAACTTAGATATAAGATAATATAATATGTTTAGATAAAATATTATATATGTGAGATTTTATTTTTGTCAAAAATGCATTGCGACGTTATAAGATATCTTATACCCTAATACTTTTTTTATTAATTATTATAAAACTACAATGGAAAATAATTATATTATTATAAAAGTAAAATAAAAAGTAATTACAATAATGAATATATAAACTACATATTTCATATGATCATTATATTTAAAAAATCCGGAAAATTGTTTGCGGAAAATATCCTGAAAAAATTAAGAATATTTTTACCCTCATTTTTCCCCTTAATTTTGCATTCAGTCAAGTTATTTCTCAATTTTTTAAAAAAAATTTTTAATTTTTGTATAAATGATGACTAAAACAACATAAAAACAAATAGATGACAACAATATATAACTTGCATGTATGGAAAACTTTTCAGATATTTGGAAAAAGATAAATTAAAAAAAAAAAATGAGGTATTCCGGGAATATCCCAAATAAGATAATCTCTGAAACTAAATTATAAAAAAATAGTAAATAAAATAAAGAATATCTTTCCAAGTTTCTAATCACAGGTTTTTATTGAGAATAAAAAAAGTTCCGAAAGACGCGATATTTTGGCACGTAACTTTCACGTAAAATAGTAACCTGGACGAAGTCACCTAAAATACACGTGATTGAAACGTGAATAAGACGTTGCGTGCGTACTGGGGGTCGTCAGTTAAAAAAGATGAATATTAAATTTATAAAACGTGAAAAGACTTCAAAATACACTATAGAACAACAAATAAAGGCAAAGAAAAGAAGCAGGAAACTAGTTAACCAACTCTTTAACACAAAATCGCATCAAGTCATCGATGACGAAAAATACTTTTGTTTTGCAGGGGACAACATGCCTGAAAATTCTGGATACTACACAAACAACAAAAAGACATGCCCAGAAAGTGCTCGTTTTATAGGAAAAGAGAAGTTTCCAAAAAAATTAATAATGTGGTTAGCCCATATCTGACCGTGGTATGTCCGAGCCATTGTTTCGAACTTCCAAGGCATTCAATTCATCAATCTATATTTTTTCTAAGTGCCGAATACTTATCAACTATAAGTATATATGAACAGTAGAGATCTAATAAAGTCGAGTTTAAATTTAATAATTTTTTTCAAGTTTAATAAAATCTTTTCATTTTTTGTGAATATCAGATTATAATTTCTACTTTAACTTTTTATTAAGATAAAAAAATGAAAAAGAGATACACTTAAATTAAGCAGTGAAAAAAGACTGATGCATGCGTATCGATGGCGACGCCCTAGATCTGCCCCTTCAATGGAACTAGAAATAATAATCCATTCTTCAACCATAAAATATGAAAATTTACAATAATATTTTATAAACTCACATAAATAAGGTTAGGTGTCACTCTTATATTTAAAAACTAGTCAATGGAGTAACACCTGAAAAAAAAACTATAAATAAAACATAGAAAAAATTTAAAATAAAATAAAGAGAGAAGAAAAATAAATAAATAAAATAAAGCACTAATAAATAAAGATAATATTATTAATTGCAATAATAAAATAATAATAATAATGTGAATAAAAAAACACTACAAACAGTAATTATAACATGATAACTTTACTAAAAATTATAATTAATTATAATAATTATAGTTAAAATAATTATTGTAAAGTTTACAACTATGATAGAAATTATTAAAATAAACATAACATTAGCAAAAATTAAAACAATAACTATAAAGCTTTTACTACATTGTAATAGTTAACACATTAATTATATTATTTATATTATTTATTAATAATTATATTAATAATCATATTAATTAATAAATAGCTAACATTAGGCCGTATACTTAAAGTATACGGCCTAATAATTCCACATTTTTGCCGAAAAAATAGAAGGCCATCAAAAAAATAAAAAATCTATAAAATCAAAACCAACAAACAAATAAAAAACATTTTTAATCTTGCAACTAATTTTTGTTCAGCAAGAGAAAAAATTGTTCATTAACTTTCAATTAAAAAAAAGAAATGTTTTTTTTTTTTTTTTTAATTAAAATTTCTATTTAATAAAAATTGACTCTGCCCAAAGAATGTAATATTGTTAATATATTTTGTTATTTCACATTATTAAAAACATCTTATGTTAACTTTATATTTATATTTATACTTATATAATTTAACTCTAAAAAAAGATAACACTATAAACTAACTATAATATCCACACAATTTTTATCAGTAATTACTTTTTTTTTAATATTAAAAAATATATTAGTTATACCCAACAAGCACAATCAACGTTGACATTTATGGTTAAAAAATGGTTGATTTTTGGTTAAAATGGAAACGCAAATCAACGTTGAAAACAAACCAAAAATCAACGTTAGATTAACGTTAATTTAGCGTCGATTCAACCAACTTATATACGAGTTTATAAACCTTAAAAATACAGCTTTTTGCGCCATGACTCTTGTAATCCAAAAAAACATTAATTTTTTTTACAATGTTTTGTTGTTGTGAGCAAGAAATGAAACAATAGTTCTTCATAAACTTATTATAGCTGTCATAGCACAATATCTTATGCTAATGTGCACATCTTGTTTTCAATTGTTACAGCTTTCACTTATTATTATTATTAGTTAATTTTATACTATAATATTAACTGTTGTTATAATATTTTTATAGTAAATAATCTGCCCTGTACCATTTTTTTAACGCATGTAACTAAATTATAGAAATTGAAAAGCAATTATTGAAAGCAAATAAAACCAAAAAAATAATTTATACATTTTTAGAACAAAAACTTATACAATTAAAATTATTTTCTAAACAATCTTGATAAAATCATGATATCGTTATCTTCATCATCAATATCAAATTCTTATGTATTTTTACCGCCTTCTGTCATCAGACTCATTTTGATTTGATGCACGTTTTCCACGATCCAATCAATATGGTACAAACTTCAAACAATCTAAATTATATCTCTGTGCATTGTGTCTTTTTATTTAAGAACATCGGGTAACTGCATCTAAATAAAAATATCTTTAAAGTAAGGTACATAAAGTAAGGTAAATTTGTACATTTTACAATTATTATTATACTTCACATTGTTCACAAGCGAATGTGAACATTAAGTGATCAATAGTGGGAGAAAAAACTCATTACTGATCCGTGCCTAATTTACTTCATTATTGACCAAGATATCAACCTTTTTAGATAAAGATACATTAACCATCAACATCATACATCAACGCATATACACACACATAACACAAACTTTGGAGGCAATTAACCATTGCTTAAGTCAAACATTCGTTTAGTCAAACCGTTTTCCTTGGTCCCCTGGAGGGTCAAGATATCTGTCGTTAACTGTATTTATATATACATTTATGTATATATATGTATATATACATCCATATACATATATATATATATATATATTGTATATATATATATATATATATACTACTGTGATCAAAAAGTAAGGTGAATTTTTTTATAAAATGAAAAATCTTTATTTATTCTTCCAAATCTGTATCGTCCCCCTCAAAATAATCCCCCCCGGCCCCAATGCACTTTTGCCAACGTTTTTTCCAGTCTTCGAAGCATGCCGAAAAGTCCTTGGTAGGGATAGCCTTCAATGCGCGTGCCGATTCACGTTGGATCTCTTCAATGGACTCAAAACGATTTCCCCGGAGTGGTCTCTTGAGCTTTGGGAACAGCCAGAAGGCGCATTATCGTGGTGCAAAATCCAAGAGTTATTGGCCCATAATTCCGGTCTCTTTTTGCGAATAGCTTCACGCAAACGTCGCATAACGCTTAAATAATATTCCTTGTTGACAGTTTGGCCAGTTGGAAGGAATTCGTAGTGCACGACACCACAATAATCAAATAATCATAATTCCGGTCTCTTTTTGCGAATAGCTTCACGCAAACGTCGCATAACGCTTAAATAATATTTCTTGTTGACAGTTTGGCCAGTTGGAAGGAATTCGTAGTGCACGACACCACAATAATC